>NW_028301539.1:9990000-10290000 GCF_042242905.1 Orbicella faveolata | reverse complement strand
CGTTTAGTTACACTGCAGGCAGGATTAAAAATGCTAATTATTCCAAGATCGGTGAGAAAGTTTCCAAATATGAGCTATAAAGACACACACTGTCTGCTCCGAATTACTTGTACGCTAGATAGAGATAGAAGGCATATCGGACCATTTATTTAAACTTGAAGAACAAGATGGTGCCAAACAAAATTTTTCAAAAAACTAAAAAAGAAAAGAAAAGAAACTGAAGCACAGTAAAAGCGTTGGTTTTCGCCAGTCTTTAATTAGTTACAGCCGCTTTCTTGTATCTCGCTTATATTTTGCTGTTTGTTTTTTTGTTTTCGCTAATTACGCTTAAAGCTTCATCTTCACAAACGCCGTCCATTACCGAAATTAGCCTCAAAGCTTAAGCGGCGACAAAAGTTAACAACTTTTTGTTCTTCCAACATGTATGAGTGAGTAATTATCGGTTTTCTTAAGGATTTAGCCAGAAATAGAGGGGGGAGGTGGTGATGTCTTTGTGGCCCACTCTGTATATCCAAAAGTACTGACTGACTAGTAAAGCTTCGTCAACCGTTTTTTCACTTCGGTGAATCACGCATGCCAAAACATTAAATTCCGTTGAAACACCCTTTGAAAACAATGGTTCCGTAGGAAAGTCCAGTAACCAAACGCAATAAAATATCCCTGGTAAATTTTAGGACAAGTCAGAAAGCTCGACGAATATAGTTCGAATGTTCTAAATCAGCCTCGCCCAACGCCCCCCCCCCCCCCCTCCCTCCTCACTCCCCCTCACGGGTTAAACAGGAGAAACGATCCAAAATTTTATTTGTCTTTTCACAGTTGTTGATAAATGTCGCAGAATCTTGTTCAACGAGCCAATACAACACAAAACTTTTACCGGCCACCTGATTAGGACCGTAGAGTCTCCCAATCCGGGGAGCTGCCAAGTAAAGTGTTATAATGAGGCTAACTGTGTGTCCATAAATGTTGGACCTTTGGATGGAGGCAGACACAAATGCGAGTTGAATAACGATACGGCTGAAAACCAAGCTTCCTCTTTCTTACAGAACAAGATGGACTACACCTTTTACGGTATTGAGGTAAGGTGTTTGATTATGAGGGTGAATAAGAAAGTAACACCCCCTCCTCCTCCTCCTCCTTCGATCCCCCTTTTCCTCCTCCTCCTCTTCTTCCTCTTCCTCCTCCTCCTTCTCCTCCTCCTTCGATCCTCCTCTTCCTCCTCCTCCTCTTCTTCCTCTTCCTCCTCCTCCTTCTCCTCCTTCTTCGATCCTCCTCTTCCTCCTCCTCCTCTTCTTCCTCTTCCTCCTCCTCCTTCTCCTCCCCCTTCTCCTCCTTCTCCTCCCCCTTCTCCTCCTTCTTCGATCCTCCTCTTCCTCCTCCTCTTCCTCCTCCTCCTCCCCCTCCTCCTTCCCCTCCTCCTCCTCCTCTTCCTCCTCCTTCCCCTCCTCCTTCTCCTCCTTCTTCGATCCTCCTCTTCCTCCTCCTCCTCTTCTTCCTCTTCCTCCTCCTCCTTCTCCTCCTTCTTCGATCCTCCTCTTCCTCCTCCTCCTCTTCTTCCTCTTCCTCCTCCTCCTTCTCCTCCCCCTTCTCCTCCTTCTTCGATCCTCCTCTTCCTCCTCCTCTTCCTCCTCCTCCTCCCCCTCCTCCTTCCCCTCCTCCTCCTCCTCTTCCTCCTCCTTCCCCTCCTCCTTCTCCTCCTTCTTCGATCTTCCTCTTCCTCCTCCTCCTCTTCTTCCTCTTCCTCCTCCTCCTTCTCCTCCTTCTTCGATCCTCCTCTTCCTCCTCCTCCTCTTCTTCCTCTTCCTCCTCCTCCTTCTCCTCCCCCTTCTCCTCCTTCTTCGATCCTCCTCTTCCTCCTCCTCCCCCTCCTCCTCCCCCTCCTCCCCCTCCTCCTTCCCCTCCTCCTCCTTCTCTCCTTCTTCTTCCCCTCCTGCCATCACCTCCTCTTTCTCCAGATAATCACCAGCACTACTTAGTCTTAAATCGTATTATTCACATTTATCTATTTGTATCTGCTTCATTTTCGTTTAAACAGAATCCCTGTAGTAGCAACCCATGTTTTAGCGCTGGGACTTGTAAAGTAGGATACACCGCGAAAGGATTTCGTTGTAAATGTCCCCCAGGATTCACTGGGGAGCTCTGCAGCAAAGGTAAATGTAAGAAGTTCTTAAGTCAAAAATTGAAGGGTTGAAGGTTGTAAATCCTCCCCCTCCCTATGGGAGCAGGAGAAGGCTAATCTCTACTGCACCCCCCCCCCCCCCCCCACACACACACACACGTGCTTCTCCACACTCTTGAATTGAGAAACAAAACATGAAAGCCACGCACTTCATGGTGAATATGTGTATGAGCTCCACAGGCATGCTCTGAATAAGAAGGGGCACAATACATCAGGCAAATCTTCAGGCAGTATGCCTGCATGGTGCAAGATAGAAACTGCCTACATTTATTCTTCAATTTTAGCTCTCCCCACGGAAATTTTCTTTGCTAATTACTGCCGGGTGAGAGATGGGTGGCTTATGGGGGAAGGGTTGAACTGTCCGCTTCCGGAACCTTTTGTCCTAAGGTTTCATGAACCCCCTATTGTGGATTAGGAATTTCTTTATGCGTTTAAACTTTGCCTGACAAAAGTTAAAGTTAAATCGTCAGAGTAAATCTTAAAATGATGAAAAAAAAAAAAGGGTCTTGAATTATCGCTTCAGAGAAAACACAATAGCCAATTTCCGAATTGCCGTAAGCCTCTCTATCAAAGCAAGGCCTGGTGCACAACCATTCATATGAAAATGAGTTTAAATTTTATGTGAATGCAACCTCATTTTCATATAATAGAATGGGCACCAAAACTGGCTCTGAGAAAGAGGCTAAAGGTAATTCGAACCTTGATTTACAGCCGTTAACGAGACAATTCTGTTTTATTTACAAATGTTAGCACCTGTAGGTTGGAGCAACGGCCGTGAGATCGTATGTCAATTATTGGTAATCTAGTGATTTCAACCTTTGTGAAATTTGAGAATAATTTGAAATAAAATTTCTCTCCTTCTTACACAGCCTGCAGCTTTGATTTTGAAGACGGTATCGGGGGCTGGGAAAAAACTGGTACAGCTTTTGATAAACAGCCCACCTTTGGTGATAATCCTGCAGCGCGTGGCAGAGAGTCTGCCAAACAACAGGGGGACTGGTGGATAGGAGGTGCTGAGATCCGTCCCTCCCCAGATTACCCTGCGGGCCAAAATCAAGGGGACGCTGCTTTAGGAACCCTCACATCCCCGTGCTTCGCTATCGTGGGCAAGAAAATCTCGTTCCTCATTGGTGGTGGAGGCTGCACTGAGGATTCTGTTCGTGCAGAGCTAATTGTGAATAATCAGGTACAGAATCCATCCTTCATGATCAGGCTGATTTAATGTCATGCTATTTGTGGTAGCCCTCACACACTCTTGACTCAAGTCTAAGGTGTCCTTGAATGCTTAACAAAGCTGTCTTTATTTTGGTAATACTTTAAGGGCATATTTGATCTTTGAATTTTGATTCTTTGGGGGCGATTTGATTTTTGAATTCTTGAATTTTCAGTTGACTTCAGAGGAAAATCCTTTTCTATTGATCCAGTGGGAACTGTATAAGTTATAGTAATGGAATTCAAGAAGTTATTTATCATTTGCGGAGGGTTATCACAGCAAACTTTGTTTTTCCAGGGAGATCATAGACAAGTTTGATGTCTTCGAGGGGAGTAATATGAAACGGCTCGTTCTGCGCGAAGTGTCGAAGGCGCGCGAGAAAACCACAAATTATCACAGGCAGTGGGGAACGGGGTGGAGCTAATGGGAAGCTAGAGTGGAACGTCAGTCAAATATTTATCAAAGGGAATATTTAAAGAAAAGATGATAGTCTTGTAGCTTTCTCTTTCCCCTTGCAAACTTGCAAACTTAAGAGGTGCCAGCTCTCTTGGACAAGTTTTTCCTGTCGTATGTCTTTCCGGCTCACTGCCTAACAAAGTACAGGGCAAACCACGACCTATTCATTCATAAAATTTACAAAGATTACTCCTCTCTGGGCCACCTCCCTTAATGCGGCTCGTCAAACAAACAAAAACCCTCCAAACCGCCTGTGTAAACAAACAGAAGAAGAGCGAGAAATTACCATATTGTTTACAGGTTGTCAGGACCGAGGTTGGTAACTGCCAGGAGACGATGTATCGTAAGAGTTGGGATGTGCAGGACTTGATTGGTCAACATGCTTGTGTCAGGCTCATTGACGAAAACCCTGGCGACATCTCGTGGGGTCACATCAACTTTGATGACCTCAAAGGCGATATTATTTGTCCACAAGACTGAGGCAAATTTCAATTTCAAGGTTGTACTAGAACATTCCATGTAGTTAATGAAAACCGTTTTATTTTACATGGCTTTAAAATAATCACGGGCAATTTTGTGGAGGGTTATGACGGGGATAATAGACCCCCCTCTCCTCCACCCCCCGGTTAAAAGAAAAATGCACAATATTCATATATTTAGGCAATTAGTTTGTAGTATTATTGTATAATTCTGAGAGTGTTGGACACAAAAGAAGACCAAAAATATAGTGATAGGCCCAGTCTGCGTTGGGCTACAAGACGTCCCATACCATTAGACTCTAGCTTTTAAACGACTAGGAGTAATTTTCCTCCCAACTGTATATAGCATGTTAGTCCATCGTAAGATTTCCTTGAGCATTAAGTTCATCGACACCAAATTATAAACCTGGGTGGAGATGGTTCTGTGAGAGTGAAGTGTCACTCTGCCCAAAATACTACATAATGAGCCCACCCCAACCTCCAATCCGAGCTAATTCGGAGTTCAGCGCTCTTACCCAGGCCACCACGCTACCCACAAAAATAGACACTAATTTCTCTTCCCAAATCATGACTGGAACTCTCGCGCGGTCGAAAGAAATATTGTTTTAAAACCGCAGGATCCCTGATAAAATAATGCGCTATCGTATTCCAGTTTAAAAACCGATGGCATTTCCTGCTTCGTTCATAATTATGCGTTCATAATTATAGAAACTAGAATTAAGGCACATCTCCCCCGAACGCAAACAACAGACACAAGATTTATGTTAATGAACAACAAGTCTTCCTTTTGATTGAATATACATTCCCTCTTTATTTACAAGTTTCCTACCCAACTTTACACGAACGTCAACTTATGCGCGGGGTTGTATGATTTTTGACCTGAGTTGAATAAAATCTGTTTTAAACTACCTAAAATAAAAGCAACAGTTTACGTGGGTTCGTAGTGGTGTAGAAATACCAGTCTTGAGAGCTGAACAGGTTCACGACAAAGCGGGCATTCAGGCTAGAATAGAAAATACAGATCACTTCAATTAGAAGAAGTCACAAAGTCGAGTGAATGAAAATAATCAAGTTACTAAAACCCAGGTAAAGTTGGGTCACCTCGTTTAACCAGTACTTTTGAGTACTTGGGTTAATCACAACTTTTCAAGGGCAATTTGGAATAGATAGGCGCGTCGAGTAAATTTTGCAGTGTTTGAAAAATCTTCAGTTCCTTGCCTCCAGGAGGGGGATTGCGCCAGAGTTTAAAAAAAAAAAGTGCACAATTCCTCCAAATATTAAGTGATTTACTGATAATAATGCCCTTGTAAGTAAACTTTCTTTAGCCACGAGCTACACATTACGTTGAGTACTTAGCGCTCTGATCGTACTTATTAATATCTCTGAAAAGTTTCCGAAAGTATTCACAAACTAAAAGACCTTCTGATGGGTTTAAAAAATATCTGGAACTCTTAGGAAGATTTTCGGTAATCTTAAGAATTTTTAGGACCATCTTCGGAATTTCCGGATGACGTTCGGAAATTCTTGGAAATTCTGAGAACTTTCGTTGTTGTTCGACAATCTTTGGAGGTCTTCGGTAGTCTTCTTTATATCTTCGGGTCTCCAGGAGGGCTCAGGAGAGCTTTAGGAATTTACGATCTTCCGAGTTTCGTCATACTAACGTCGGAAGCCTTTGCTGTAATTTACCCTAGCTATGCTATTTTGCACTTTTCTGCACTCGTATTACACGAAAGCTGCACCACTTTTTTTAGCCGATCATAATTAAGCAATTTTTTTATACGTGTATTATCAAATGATTTGCTGATCGAGTTAACATATCCACTCAAGTCGACGGAAGTCACCGCAAAACCGACCAAAAGGTCTTTGGTTGTTCTCTTTTTTGTATTTAAAGGTTCCGTTCTTTGTTTTTTCTAACTCGGTAACCATAATCGTCTTTTTCATTCGAGTTGAGTGCCTAGTCAATTATGACTTCACAGCATGCATAGCCCTGTGGCGGTCTCACCTTGCTGCTACACCATTCAGTAATACAGCTCCAACAAAACAAATGGCCACACGGAGTTGCACTCTTGTCCCGCAGTCTCTCCAAGCAGAGTGCACACTTCAAGCCAGGCGTAATAGTGGCGCTTGCTTGTGTTGTCTTGTCTGTTGTTACAAGGCTTTCTAGCGACTTGCCAGATTTTAAATGCTGTTAAAAACGAAGAGACAATCATGGTAACCTTGTTAGTAACCTTGTTAGCTCTGTAAGGACTGGAGAGTCAACAGGGTCACTTTGACGATTCTTTTCCAGAGGAGAGAACACAGAAAGGGATAGATGTTAGGCTGCGAGCTATGTAACTAAATAGTACATATTTGAAAGGAAAAATTGCAGAGTTGTAAAAAAACACCTAGAAATAAATGCTAAATCATTTAGATTTGAATTCTCTTTTGCGTCATGCAACGTCTACTCAGAGGAAGAAAATGCAAACGAAAATGTGAACAAAATGGTCGCACGAAAAGCCAGCCTGTTGAAATTCCTACGGTTACGAGAGCGTTTTCGAAAAGCTCCGTTTTCGTGACGGATTAGTGTGAACGGTTGGCGGCCTAACCGTAGAAATAAAGCTGCGTTTTCAAATTTCTCCGGCGTAGAGTGGACGCTGTCTTACATGTTTCTTATCGCGTAACGCCTCCACAAGCATCAATGTTGTGGAATACGTGACGAGAGGCAACGGTATTGGCTACTGCGCTGATATCTCACCTGATAGGCGGTCAATAAGAGAGTGATACTCAGTTGAATAACGGACAGATAACCAAGCAGGCGATAAGTAGGTCTGGAACCATCATTTCTGAGACTGCTTCGAACCAAGAGCTGGAAGCCAAAGATGAGTTTAATACGATGAGCATCATAATGCAGTCAAACCTGCGATCAGGCGTTCGTTGTTTACCAAAAAAAGAACGCCTGATTGCTGGTCATAAGCACGCAGGAGCCACGTAATAACAAACCAAACAAACATGTCAAGCAAGCAAGCAAACAAACAAACAAACAGACAAACAAAAAACAGAAAAACAAACTCAAAATAATCGATGACGTTTATACATGTAAGAGTAATGTACCCGGCTCTTATTTAGAATTGCAGACAAATAGAATAACCTGTTTTATGGGAACTTGTTTTCCAGCAATTACCACTGGAGTGTCGCAAGTAATGCACATTTTTTCTTAGGTTTAAATTTCTACGCTAAGCGATTGGCTCAAAAAACCTGTAATCAGTCCAATCAGAAAGCCAAATCTAATAGTGGCTCCGTCGCACACGGTAGGACTAAAAGTGTCATGCACTGCGCATTATTACTTACATATTGGACTCCAGTTAGCCTTTTCGCGATGTGATAGAAAACGCCGTTCAAATAAAACAGTGCTAAGTGTGCTCTATGGACATCTGTAAATTAAAATACAAATGGGTGTTAACAATTTTCTCATTACTGAAGCTTATGTTATTTATCAACTTGAAGTAAATGAAGGTAAATTAACCAAATTAACCAAGGGGCTGACGCTCAAAACACCAGCTTCACCAGTCCGCTGTGGCAGGTATCTTTATCGACTTCAAATTGACAAATAGCAGGTGTTTCAACTGCCCGATAATGTAGCCCAACAGTTTCTTTTAGAGTCAAACCACTTAAATCTTAAATCCGCGTAGCAGCCGTTTCCGGCTTTTCTTTTCCAGGCGAAGGAACTCCCCTGGGGTGAGCAAAATCCCCCCTGCTCCTTATTTTTCGCATTCGCTGGCAGTTTCCTTCCCTTCGCGTGCTTTTTTGGAAACGTCTGCTACGCAGGCTAGCCTTTGATCGACCGGACCCTCTCTCTATAGCACTTAATGGCGGCAGATATACGCTGTACTTACAAAGAACCACAGTTCTAAGAATGGGAATAAAAGTGCATAGCAGTTCTCTTGTCCTTGTATTAAATCCTGCAACAGATTAAAAGACATTTGGTGATGAACGTATTATAAGGGTTCGGAGCCACTAAATTCGTAAAAATTTAAAAAAGAGTTGAACTTGCGAGAATTTAAGGCAGTTTTATCCCACCATAGCATAAGTGCTTGGAGGTAATAGAAACCATTAGGAGCAACCTTAAGTTCTTGACCCCTGGGGGGTGGGGGGGGGGGACTCCCAGAAAAATCGGGTGGGGGTGTGCGGCCCGCTTCCCAAAACCCTTGCCCTATTTATGACCAAAATCTGCGATATTCCCTACCCTATTTATGACCTGACCAAAAATTCGAAACCCTATTTATGACCTAACCCTTAAATCAAAACTCTGCTTCACAGCTCCATTATAATAAGTTCCCTAGTTCAGACCAATGTTAAATTACCGTAACCATAATTTGTAAAGGGCTTTTGTTGATTTCCTTTTCGATAATGAAAAAACTGGCTTCTTTTTAAAGACATACCCATATCAAGGCTAGAGTGCAAAAACCATACCCTATTTATGACCAAATGGCCAAAATCAGCTAAAATCAATACCCTATTTATGACCAAAACAGCTGAAAAACCATACCCTTTGGGGCTGCACATACCTATATGGCCCATATAAGGGAGTACCCCCCCCCCCCCCGGGTCGAGTTGTTGACCAATAAGTTTAAGTGGACGCCCTTGGGACACCCAGTTGTGTCCGCTTAGTACAGGGTGTCGTCTTAAAACTGGTTCTGATACATTGTGCAACAATAGTTAATTATTAACCCTTTTGAAATCATCACGTTTACTGAATGATAACCACAATTCGTTGCATAACAACACATAATTTAACTTGCGATCTTTTCCTCTAAACTCTCTTCTTTTATCATCGCCAGTGAAACAAGGTTAAAAATAATGCCTGATCACAGGATATCCAAACAGTATTTTCTGACAGTAACAAGTGTAGAAAAATTTGGTGCACAGAAATTCGTGACTGAAACTGTGGTCATCAAGTATATAAGACTAAGGACTGCTCATAGCCCAATGTCCTGTCAGTCAATGCATCAATTCAGAATATTCTGCTTAGCTTTAAAATGACAACACTGAACAATTTTAAGGAGTCCGAGATGCCCTTAGAAATAAAAAGCCCTTGAAGTGTTCCTTTACTGCATGTTTTGTGCAAATAAATGGCTCAATATAGGTGTCCGCTGAATGCAGATTTGTTCTACAGTAAATGTGGTAAGAAAATTTAGGGACTCAAGTTGGTGTCCCCTTAATAGAGGGTGTTAGCTTAATTGGAGGTAAGCTTAATACAGGTTTCACTGCATTGGGAAAAAATACACTTAAAGCTAGCAGTGAGTGGCTCTTCTTTTTAAGAACTTAATGAAATTTAAAAATTTGAAATCAAAATATTCATTTCAAAAATCTAAGAACACTAATGATTAACTAAGGATCCAGAACAGAGGATCAACCAAAGACTCCCCCAGAAAGACTTCTATGTCATATCATTTCCTAGACTCCGACATTAAATTTCATTGTAGCACTGAGCATGACCTAATAACCTTGGTCAGCATTGAAAGCCACACAATAGTGACAACAACTTTTTATCTAATATGTCGAATTATTCTTGCATTTTAATTGGTACTTACATGTACATGTATATATTATACTTGTGATCTGTTGGAGATCACATGCATAGATGACATGATGTCACAATTGTTTTTCTGTTTCTTTTTTAATATAAAACAGATAGATCCATGAGTCTGTTCAGTAATAGATCACAGAAGATATCAATACATGGTAAGAACATCAGTCACACAGACGACTATCTCTTTGTGTGCCACTTTTTTATACTAACCAAATTTTGAAGTCATCTGTTATGTGTTACTGAAAAGACACCAGCTACATAAAATCTATTTGTTAAACTGATAAAATAGCAAATAACATTAATATCATATCTTTAAAAACTCGTCTCACCACTGGGCTGATTTTCCTCATTATGGAGCCAAAGTTCAAGCTTTCTCAGAGCTTTGTCAATCACATAAGGACCAAACACATAAAGCAAAACCAGACTCCCTCTGCACTGTTGAGTAAAATGACTCCAGTTTGCTTTATAATAATTTATCACTACCTTATCAGAGGTTTCAGCTGTAAGGATAATTCTGCCTGCATGGTCTGACCATCTAGAGAAAAGTTCTTTGACTTATAACGATATTCAGCTCTAACCGTTTTGCCCGCTTGTAGAAACCACACTGTCACCAGGTCCTGCTGAAAACGTTAATGAAACCCCTGCCTTATATATGTGGTAACATACTGAAACATAACATAGAATATAGCTTCGTACATGTACCAATTAGCACAGACACCAACACAACTACAAGGGCTTGAATCTTTTTTTCTGCTCTCGCCAGGAGCCCGTTTGCAGGCTATCCTGCAACCAAAACCTATGACTTCGAAAACAACCGAAGTCCAAGGCATTTCTTGGCCGTCTGGGGACTGGTTCCACATGTAGTTTTCATTCTCAAAGAATTGTCCATTGGTGTAATGCAAAAAAATCCCTTTCTTTTCTTGGACTAATCAGAATTGCTGGTATATTTCAACAACATGAAATCCAAGTTGCTGTTTATTTTGACTGCAAACTGTAGCTTCTTGTGGGGAAATTTATATGAAACAAATATCCCTATTGGATAAGTCTGTGGTGAAAGCTCCCACTGTTTCGTTTAGTGAAAGACAAAATCGTGCCTTCTGCAAAATTAAACTGCGAGAGACAAAGCAAGAAAATACACCTTCCTTGAGGACAACAAGCAGATGTTTTGTTCATCATGCAACACTGTGATTGACCATCTTTGGAAGTCCATAGTCGACAAGCACCTCGTGTCTTTTTTGTCCCAAGTTACGCATAGATGTTTAATTGTTGTTCCTTTGAGTTCAAATTGTCTATGGAGCAGTCCAAATGTGGTTTTCTTTTTCAGAAACCAAGTAAAACAAGTTTTAAAAAGCTGAGAAAAAGTTGCAAGTTGCATAATTTATCACATAATAGCCAGTTCTCATCGCATAATCTGCCCCAAAAATTTCGCATAGTTTCTGTTTTTTTTTTTTTGTCACACCCTATCAGAGGGCTTGCCTTAGCTTTAGATATCAAACGCTCAAGACAATGTTAAACCACATTTCCAAACACCTCAAAGTTTATCAAAAATAATCCGCTGTGCATCTTATTTTCAACTCCGTCTCAGTGTTTGGAAACATGGCCAAACCTGGTGTTTCATGTTTGACATATCACATCAAAAGATTGACACCTGATTTCTTCTCATATCAAATTCTTAACCCTTTAAGTCCCGGAGAAAAAAACCTATTTTTCTAAGATGATAACAGAAGATTGAAACACCACAAGTAATATATTGGTTGAAAGGTATTGTTTGGGATATGTCCTAAATCACCACAACAGGTATACAAAATGTCACAAATTGAATTGAGGATTCTGCAATGTAAAAAAATGAACACATTCAAAAATACCTTATTTCTTGTATATATTGGGTACACCCCAAAACAATAGCTTAATTTGCAGCTCTGAGTGCACAGATTTTTATCAGATATTCACTTGACCGTAAAATTGTAAAGTGCAAAAGTTTCAAAAACTTGAGGGGTGGTTAATCAAGTCTGATTCAGGAGGCGGGTATGATTTTATGCTTCCAATGTGAAGATCTCTCGAAGATCCTTTTGTTGTCCAAATTTGAAATGAATTGGCCAAATATTAAGCTTATTATAGCATTTTGTGCCATATGGCATTATCAGGGCATAAAGGTTTGTGCCATTAATAGCACTATCGGGGCTTAAAGAGTTTTTGATCAGTTTAGGAAAAAGGAGACAATAATTCACAATTTTGAATAACCACCTACACCACATCACAACAGTGTACATGTAGTATTTTAAAGTATTAATAAGAATATTTACATGCATTTCAAGATTACATATTTGCATTGAAGAAACACATGTTGATTTATTCCTTAATCTTTTAATAACTTACCAACAATGAGGGAACCCTTGTTTTACTTTTGTCAACTTGAACAATATTACAGTATTCTTCTCCAAGAGTTTGAAAACCTTCAAGGACAAAAATAAGAGGGCCCCATTGAAAATTGCCCCAGGTGGTGTTGGGTTATATTCTATGTATACAGTGTACATTACTTATCTAACAGCATTACATGCTGTTACATCTTTTGAACACTGTTTTCCTATGCACACTTACATGTAATAAGTAATGTACACTGTATGTAAAATTTGTAACTATGTAATTCTACGTGATTCTTTGGGCATGTTTCCACGCTCAAAGATGAAGAGAAAGAGGTTGTTGTTCATCTTCTTCGGTCGAAGGACTTTGTTACAATTTTGCTCACTGGCTTTGGAAAAAGTCTGATATATCAACTCTACGCAACAGCAAAAGAAATGCAAATGGTGCGAATGTTGTTGTTCTCATTGTTTCACCACTCAAAAGCATCATGAAAGAACAAATACATGTAAAAGAGATGGAAGAGCTTAGGATTTCTGCCAATTAGAGAAGCAGAGTACAAGCTTGTTTTCAGTGCAGTAAAAGACTTTTGGATGCAAAATTCCAAAACATGTTGAAAAACAACTTACAAATATACCCCACTACACAACTGTGTCATGCTTAATGTAAAACATTCACCTTTAGGCTCAACAAATAAATTTTCCATTGATATATGAGGCCTCTTACTAAAATTCCTCATCCACAAGTCAATAGTAAAGATTTCTTGATTTTGGCTTTCTCTTTGCATTTTTTTTTTTTTTGTGTGTGTGAAGTAATAGTTGCCTGAGACGACATCCTCAACACCTGAATGCATGTGCTGTTGTTTGCAGACTGAACTTATAATCAATTAAATGAGCGAGTGACCACTAAAATTTAATTGAACCAATTTACATGTACCTAATTAGCCAAGAGGCGGAGCTGTTAGCGACAAGGTGTTAACAGAGGGTGGAACCTAATAAAACCACTTTTTTCCAAAGATGTCCACAGTCTCTCTATTCTTCGTTTGTCGTCCCCAGCCCCATATGCTTCACTCTCACTTTGCTCGCCTTTTCTTTCGGGTGCATTGAAAAATAGAGAGGTGGTGAACAGTGTAATTCAGAGTCATGTTCAAAGGTAGCTGCCGGTTTCGCCCCATAGCAAGTTCGCCCCCACTGAGTTCACCCCCACATCAACTCAACTTGATCGAGTTCGCCCCCAACCAGATCGAGTTGCATATAGAAATTATTCCTCGTTCTTTTATCCACTGCCTCATTAGATTACTGGTGGCGAGGAAACTTCGCTTGGTGACAAGGTGACTTCCCTTGGTGGAGACTTCATTGGTGGCAAGACTCCCTTGTGGCAAGATGACCAGTAACCGTTGGACTTTGTTGCTATGCGCTCGCGAACAAGCAAACATACATAGACTGAAATGGTTCTTCGAAAACACTTGATAACTCATGGCAAATACGTAAACACGAACACTAGAAGTTGGGGGCGAACTCGAAATAGACATTTTATAGTGGGGCGAACTCGGTGTGGGTGAAACCGTTATCATTCTGTTCAAACCTCCATCATTATCATAAGTAATGTTCCAGCAACAGTTAAGTTCCAAAAAAGGTCTACCAATTTTCCTTATCAAGGTAACAAGAAGACAAAGAAATCATCATTATTGTACATGTCATGTGCACACCATGGGGCAAAATTAAGGCAACCATTCTGCAACATACCACTTATTGTAGTTATTCCAAAATAACAGACATCAGCTAGAAGCTCCAACTCTGCTTTCCATTTGATCCAAGAGAATGGACCTTAAAATTAAAATGTTATTGGTGAATTACTTAAACTATATATTATTTTAGTTGAAATTTCCATGAATTACAAATTTCGACAAGGACAAGAATGACAGACTCTATATTAAAAAGAGAATGAATTAAGTTGCACGTTTTTCTTTGTGCGGAAATCTGTTTTATCAAGGGATTAATTCTTAACAAAGAATAATTAACGAGTTAAAAAATTATCTTCATTATCCAGCAAAGGAGATATAACGCCAACATACAAGGGCATTTCAGTATATTTAAGTAAAGAAATTGACAGAGCACACCTCGGAAATTCCTGTAAATTTGTCCAATTCCCTCTCTCAAGAAACCGAGATAGTACACATTTTTTTGGTTCGAACGAACGAGTTCCGGTTGCCCTGCACGAACAAACATTTGTAAACGCTTGTTGAAGAGTTATTCTGTGCATGCAATCATCGTGTGGAATCTTTTAGAGACATGCTGATGCTTCATATTGGACTAACAACCACAACCAACATCTCCGCCATTTTGGGTTCATGTCGCGGAAGACTGGCGCGAATATGAAAGGTACTCTTTCTCAGGTTCTCTCGAAAGAACAACTGACGTCGAGGTTGTTTCAAACTACTGCAGCTTTACTTGAGTATAAGACATCTTTTCAAGGTTTTACTCTAGGCAGGGAAGATTATATGTATAACCAGAGAGAATGGAAGTTCCACAAAAGTAATTTCCCTACTGCTGCGTGTCAGCCTTTCCATAAGGTTATGAACAGTGGTAGCACGACTTTATTCTGACCCATACAAAATTTTTGTGGCCCATTGGTGACCGGATTAACAGGGCTCCACTGTAGTTAATTTTTTCCAAGGTTTAAACGTAATTTACAATTCAACTTAGGAGCAGAATCCAGAAGGCAGCACGGAAAGGCACCAGCGGCAGCCACTCTTACCCTACACAGCAGCCATGTGAACAAGCCAGACCGAAACACTGATCCATGTCCCTTACTTTTTGAAAAGCACAAATCACAGGTACAATATCAACTACTGAATTAGGGCCGGGGGAAGACACGTATGGTACTAATTACGGAAACCCAAACTACGCTAATTTAATTTCTTATGGTAATTTTCTTAACTCACCACAAGACAGACAAGTGAAGGATACTCAAAGAATCTACTTCTGGGTTATGGGAATGAAATTCTTTCCGTACCGATTTTGGCTGCCTGCTTGGGCAGCCAATCATACAGCAGGAGTGGTTAATGATCTTCCCAGTAGTTGCTACAAGGACGAAAATAAACCCAGACAGTGGCTGTACATTATACCTATAGCCTATTATGCACACGGACAGCCTATTTTTGCAATACTTGTCCCTGTACTGAAAACACTGTTCCTGCTAGGTTTGAAGGCTTTAGAGCTTTCCTGTACTCTGAATTTTGGGTAAATGTACCAGTCGCCATGTTTTTTCCCTTCAGAGGGTTGGCTTCTTCATTTTATTAACAAAACACACAACACTCATTAATCTTCTTATAGTGGCCCTTTAATGCTCCAACAAAACAAGTCTGACAATAAATTATAAACACAAATGACTGGAAATGTAGTACGGCACAAGAGGAGAGTTTCTAGCAAATATTGAACTCTTCACTTTTGAAGTTGTTCCGTGCTCTCTACACACACTGTCATTATAGGACCAAAGGTGATGATGCACTCCTGGTTGAGTGTTACATGAAGTATAATACACCAAAATGGCTTCTGAAGGTCGACGAATCTGGCATGAGTTCAGATGTTTACTTTGATGTCATCATCTTCACAAATTCTGCAAGTACAGAGACAAAACAAAATTTATCTCGGAACACTGAATCTTGGATTTGTACAAGTAGACATGTTCAGTGGTATCCAGACACAACTCACTCGCTTGCACAAATAATAGTGTATGATTACCTGGGCTGTGCTCTAGAAGTGCCTGGGTGGCAAAGGCTACTAACTTTTGACTTTGAGCAACTGGGAAAGCTGACTTTTTTCATATAAGCCTAAGTGCTGGACACCCAGGATTTCATGGTTAGGAACCTCTGAGCTCGTTGAAATTTTTCTTAGACCATAGCCTTGATTACTGAACTACACGTGTTTAGCTAGGAAGTAAAAAGGGTACTTTATACTCCCAACATAGCTGCACAAGTGTCGCACCACGAAACTGTTCTGCCAATGCAAGTTTAACAACAAGCTTCTGCATGCTTCTTAGAAAATGTTTCAACAGTGTTCCTTACCCTCATAATTGACTTGCCCGTCGCCATCGATATCTGCTTCCCTGATCATCTCGTCCACTTCTTCATCTGTGAGTTTCTCTCCCAGGTTTGTCATAACACGTCGCAACTCAGCTGCACTGGTGAAAACATTGCCGTCTTTGTCAAACACTCGGAAAGCCTCCTTGATTTCCTCTTCACTGTCGGTATCTTTCATTTTCCTTGCCATCATGGTGAGAAACTCAGGGAAATCAATCGTTCCATTACCTGTTTATGAAAACAAAATGTAAGCAAGGGAACTGGTCATTAAAACACTTTGGAAAAAGACACAATCCCATGCATTTTCAGTCAGCGGCAACCGGATGTCTGACACTCTGTACGAAATACCAATATAAAAAAAACTGGAACTAGGATATTGTGGTTTCAGTTTGATTGTGCAAGTGTTTAACTTCAATAATGGTTTGTGAACATGTCAAGAAAGAGCAAATGCTGCGATAAATGCTGGTTTGCCGTTTGATTAAGTTGAAGGTTTCAATTCTTGGGGCTTAATTACAAAAAGAATCACAGCCTCTGGAGAAGAGATTGGAGGGTTGTCCAATACACCCGATCCGTAACGGGTCGCCAAACTGGTGACGGTCCATGACGGGTCGTGACGGCCCATCATTGTTTGTCAGTTTGTGACATCTCGGCAGATCATCACGTTTGGGATGGATGGTAGCAACCCTTGACCGTTTGCCAGGTCACGAAGGACTTAGAAAAAATCATATTTGTACTATGAAGGGGGGTGAAATTGTCGGCAGATCGTCCCGATCGGGACGGATCGCGACAACCCGTGATGGATGGTGATGATTCGTGACAGTTTGTCCGTTCACGAGAGACTTAAATAATTTTAATGGTATTATGGAGGGAGGTGAAGATGTCGGCCGTACCAATCGAGACGGATCACGACATGTTGGCGGATCGTCACGACCACGACAGATGGTGGCGATTCGTGACCGTTTGTCAGTTTGCGAGAGACTCATCATTAGTGTGCGTCGTTCTTTAAACTTGTGCGAACGTTTGTAGCCCCCTTTTTTTAGACCAAGTATTCACACACTTCATTCGCCTGTTTATTTCTGCTATCCCTTTTCGCGACATGACTTCCGGTGTGACGGTCGAACCGGTCGATCCGTCACCCCTTTGTCGACCCTCTGTTGTTTAGGACCACAGGACACTGTAAGTATCGAATTTGAAGTTGCATGACAATTTTTGCGTGACCCTGGCGTGATTTGTGTCGTCATGGAAATCCGTGAGACCGATCCCAGTCCTCCGTCGAGGCTGGTGGCCTGTTTTCCAACATGCCCGACTTTCGTGGGCGCCGCCATCTTGTATTCTTAATTCGGCTCCTGATTGGTCCGATTGTTCAAGGCGCCATCTTGGATTTGGAGAACAATAGAGCCCATTGTTCTCCAAACAATAGCCCATTGTCTTTCTCGCCTCCTGATTGGTTACCGATCATATGAGCCACCATTACTACTAACACCGTTACATATGTCATGTAGGTAAATATTTCAAGATTTTAGTACATGTATGTACGCTCTTCCTCTTCCATTTCCACCGTTTTAATCACCGTTTAGTTTGTCAGACGTCTTTTGTACTACTTCACTCTTAGACATTCCTCGTTTGCAAACAGCATTCGCATTTAAGCTTTCTATGATGGTTGTTCCTAGCTAGTAGTTTTTGTAATTGTTCGCATGCGCGTGTTTTTCTGGCCCCCAGAAACGTTGCGTGAGGCTAATACTGAATGTCAGACTGTTCAATATTCAATTAGCTTATCTCGTTACTAACGTTACTGCTTTCCTTTAGACCACAATTTTTGTACCAATGAAACTCCGTCTTACCCTGTAAAACTTGCCATTTGTCGATGTATGCCTTTTTTTTTCTTTCTACTTAAATATTTTAGTAGATAAAGGATAGAAGATGA
The DNA here is from genome assembly GCF_042242905.1 of Orbicella faveolata. Taxonomy (NCBI): domain Eukaryota; kingdom Metazoa; phylum Cnidaria; class Anthozoa; order Scleractinia; family Merulinidae; genus Orbicella; species Orbicella faveolata. Next base: position 10,271,744 of record NW_028301539.1, on the reverse strand, counting down.
AAGTTAATCCGAGAAATTGCATTTTGCTCATCATATTGACGAAAAATACTAGAAACCTAAAGTTTCTTGTATTTTTTGTCCGAGAATTATGCCTTTTCTCCCGCGCACCGTCTTTGTTTTTGTTTTTCACGTGTGTTTTAATGCTAATTCCGACCTGTTAGTGCTGGAAATCCGCCAAAACAACATAGCCCGGTGGCATAAACATTCACAACTCTTCGAAAGAGCTGAATTTGTATCAAGCTGCCAGCGTTCATTCCCCATTGATACAAACAACAAAAAATATCACCATTCTATGGCCCATTAGCAAATTTAATTTTAAGTTAGCCATTAAGATCTTAGATCTTTCATAGCGGTAGCCGTTTTGCCACATCAAATTTTAACGCCTCTTTCGATTGCGTCGTTTAGTTAAACGGTGCTTCAGTTTTCCAAGCCCGTTTTGATCTCGAGGTCTTTTGAAGGATATAGAACAAGGAACTAAATTTTATCCGAAGTGTGAATGGCCTCATCCAGGAATTTTAAACGACCACGCACTCCCGTTATCTACATTCTTTCTGCTTTCTTTGGAATCATCTCTTCACGATGTTATGGATGTTCTGGTAGGAAACGTTGCCCTCATTTTCGTTTTGTTTCCTTATTTCGTTTTATCGTTTTGCACTTTTTTTTTTTGGCCTAGAATTCGGCCGATTTAAGATTGTTAAATTAGGGAGGTTTATTCGGCCGGTTTAAGAATAAAATTACATAGGGCTATTCTGGAGTCATGAGTTTCATAAGGTGATTTTGATAAATTTTTGTAGTTCTTTTTACATAAGGTCATTTGCCCCCGGCTGATATTGATCCAATTTTTCTTCATAACTCTATCAGCTTTCTCTTTTACATTCATGGCACGTGAAACTACTACTACAAAATTAAAACTAGCTGCATCTTTGATCGCGGACCGCTTTATAAATAATTATGATTTTTTTCCTCTTCGAAAGCAGGTATAATTTTTTTTATTGTTATTAGTTTTCTTTTTCTTTCCTTTTCATTAGCTGGATCTTTAATATCAGAAGAGTACGGAATTAGCTGCTATTCGGTCGCTGTGTGGCCGTATGCGGAGTTTTCTTTCGTTGTGCAAACTTGAGTTCTTCTTGGCTTTCCAGCCCGGTCTAAGAATTTAACTCTTCCTGTTTAGAAATTTGGAATAACGCCTAAAACCATAAAAGGGAGTTTCGCTAGCTTTGTAAACCAGAGACTTGATAAGAAGAGAATCTAGACGAAATTTGGTCAAACGACAACTCGAAATATTGGAGTTAACAGAAAGATACCAGCTACATATGCATTTGCAAATAAACTCTAACATTGTACATGATAACAATGCCCTCTGTCATAATCTCTTGTCTCTAAATAGATTATTCTAGAATCAATATTTGTATGAATTCAAATTATAAATACATTAGATGCTGCTGCGCTCATTGAGAGATTATGTTCTTCAATACAAACTAACATTTTGGAGCAATAAACGCCTTGCTCCCTAGCATTTTTTATTTCTCTAAGCTACTCCGAGATTTTTTTTTTTCCTTAGCTGGGTGTTGCGTCTAAATTAATTTCTATTTTCATTCGAGGTGAAAGCGCCCGAAAATATGCATAATGCTCAGACATCATGAATACTAAAAGAGCATTAATAAGAGGAGTCTAAAACATGTACAGGCAAGATGAATGCAAATGACTTTTAGAATTCCTGTCTCTAAGTTGACAGCTGCATGTTTGCCTTCTACAGATGATGAATGTCGCATGATCATATTTAAGAAACCAATAGCAGACAGAGAAATGAGGGGCCACGTAATCAAAATGGAAGAGGTACCTAATCAGGGGAGCTGCCGGGTGTTGTGTTTTATTGAGCCCAACTGTGTGTCCATAAATTTTGGGCCTTGGCGGAAAGGAAAATACAAATGTGAGTTGAATAACGCCACTGAAGAGAGCAAACCTTTCCCTGTGCTGCATAAGAAGATGGATTACATCTATCTCGGTATCGAGGTAAAAAGTTTTACTGTTGAGTTTCAGTCAGTGTTCAGTTCAGCTGTCTGATAGCTGTATCTGTTTACGAAACATTGACAGTACATTTTTCTTCGCATGTAAATTTTTCGTTTATGTTTGTTTTGTCTGCCAACGAAAACTCTGTGTTTGGTCAAACACTGAAGACAGTGTTTGATCACATTTCCAAACACCGCAAGGGTCGTCAAAAAAAAAAACTCCGCTGCGTGTCGTAATTTCAACTACATATATCTCCTCGGTGTTTGGAAATGTGGTTACACACGGTCTTTGCTTGTTTGATATAACACTTCACGATGTGACAGGACAGACGCATAAAAAGCTGGCGTCAGTTTGTTAAGTATAAATCGGAAAGAGCATATGTGGACAACTGATTTTTCAATATTTTTTACACTCCATTTTTTTAACCAGAATCCATGCAGCCGCAGCCCATGTTTTAACAATGGAACTTGTCAAGTAGGATATACAGCAAAAGACTTCCGTTGTAAATGTTTACCAGGATTCACTGGGGAGCTCTGCGAAGGTAAAAGTGAAATCTTAACAAAGGAAACATTTAGTAACCTTCTGGTACAGCTAGAACAATATGTATACTTCGAGTTGGAGACGGCGAGAATAAATCGTATGGAAAATTTCACCAAGATTCTTTGGACCCGAATCGAACTGAATTGGGCCTTTAATGTGGGCTTGATTTGCGCTTTTGTTTCCCTTGTATTTGGTAGTAGTGCTTACAACACTACCACCAAATACAAAAGTATTAAAAGCTCTTAAATAGAAACTTGAATGCTGCGTCTAAAACCTCCTTGAAAGACCTTTTAAAAAAAGTGCAACGCGTTGTTTACAGAAAGTAATGCTAGGATGACGCCAAAAAAAAAAAAAAAATTCACGCTTAAATGAGCTGTACTATAGTCATCCAGCTAGAAATTATGATTACGAAAAGAAGGCTTCAGCAAAAATATGGCTTAACTCTTTCACGGTCAAATGGTCGCTAAAAAAATACCGTTTTTAACCCTTAAATCAGGTTTATGGCTGCCATGACGCTAAATGGCCTTGCTAGGTTTTGCTGAAAAAAACTATTTCTTGCCAAACAGATAGATTTCCCCAAGATTAAGTACAAAAATGTAGAATATTTTAATTTGGTGGATGCGCATAAGCCATTTCTTTTCTTTTTGCGATTTCCCTTTCCGAATGTTATTATTGATCTATCTTTTCCTTTCATTTTTCTCGGCCCTTTCACTCTCGCTACTTTTTACGTTTCATATTCTTTCCAGCTGCCGTAAAAAAGTTTGGTGTAAATTATGGGCAATGCCTGGAAATGGGACCTTGATCAATTATAGGTATAATGGGCCATTTTACCACCATTTTTGCACCAAAACTGATAACGTTTTTCAATTTGCTACGTCAGAATGCCGTCGATATCCAAAACCTACTGTTGTGCGAATATCCTAGCTCTACCATCTGCTTAACAAGAATATCTGGTGACATTTAAATTGTTGACGCCACAAGTGGTACAAAGAGCACGACTATTAAGTAGCCGTATATGACTCCTTGGGCGTCAACGGGTTAACACGGCTTTCAAAGTACTGTTGCCCTGAAATATCTAGAATATCTAGATCCAAGGCAAAACATTTCTGGAGAAAATTTTTGCTGGAAGATCAAAATTTATGTATCTTAAATTTTTTAATTTCACGGAATATTTTGTCACTTATGATCTGTCAACATGTGTCATCTATGGTCGTATGATTTGGCTTGTCTAAGGAAATTGTCTAGGCCATCCCTTGCATTTACTACTAAAGCCTCGAATCATTTGACAAAAAAACAAAACAAAACAAAACAAAACAACAACAACAAAAACAGGGACGGTTGTATCAGGATTTTCCAAAATTAAAAAAAAAAGACACTGCTATCTCATTCGTTCTTCTTCTTATATATTCACAGCTTGCAACTTCGACTTCGAGCGTGGGATTGATGGCTGGAAAAGGACTGGTACAGTGTTTAATAACCAACCAACTTTTGGTGACAATCCTACTGCCCGCAATAGAGGACAGCCATCCAAACACCAGGGGGACTGGTGGATAGGGGGATTCGAGAACAGGCCTTCCAAAGAGGCACAGGCGGGAGCCGTTCAACGAGACGGACCCAGAGGAACTCTTACATCAACGCGCTTTCGTATTATTGGCAGAAAGATCTCGTTTCTCATCGGTGGAGGCTGTAACGTGACTGTCATTCGGGCAGAGCTACTGGTCGACAACGCGGTGAGAAGTAAATCGATCTCTCCAGCCTCTCTCGAACATCTCTAAGATTTCATGAGAGGTTATTGGTGTTAATGAGTAGAATAGAGATTATAGGGTGTGGTAGGTGCGCAAGTAATTGAATGCATGTACTCAAGGATTGTGAACGGTCATCAAAATTAAATTAGATTAATTTAATTAAATCAAGTGCAATTCAAATTACTTCTTTTCCTTGTGATCTGAGAATTCATGTCTGTTTGTATTTAAGTTGGTCAGAAATAAGACTGGTTACTGCACGGAGACGATGCGCCGTGAAAGCTGGGACGTCCAAGACTTGATTGGTAAACTCGCTCGAGTCAGGCTCATTGATGCCAGCTCTGGTGGGTGGGGTCACATTAACTTTGATGATCTCAAAGGCGACATTGTTTGTGACAAGGATTAAGGATTGGATGTTATATTGAACTGAGTGAGCAATGTTTAGAAGAACTGAGTTGTTTCGCTAAGACATAATCTCCTAGTTTGAAGGCTTTAATCATGTAATGACAGCGCTACGTAAACCGCTTTACTCTATAAAAAAGAAAAATAACTAAAACTGTAAATTAACAAGCGTTAAATACCTTGCAGCAATAAACCGGTGATAACAAATAACAAGCTGGGCTCACATTTGATTTGTTTCTTCCGTACCTCTTAGTTTTACTTTCTTCCCTTATTTGAAGACAAGGTGTTGTTGCGCAATAACTTCGATTTCAAACCTGTTTAGCCTTGGGAGGGGGAAACAGTCTTGAAGTGCCCGTGGTGATTTCGATCTGTCCTTGTTTAAACAGAAATCAAGCTTTTAACAATAACTATCTAACTTCTCGGGCGCTGATTGGCTCATTTTTATCATCAGTAAGAGTACAGAGGGATAAAAGTTTAATTTATGTAAGCTTTTAAGTTCCATTTTCAGCTGTCAAACCGTCAACTTTTTAACTAATGAGATTTTATGGACTTTTTTAAGTAGCCAATCAAAAAGCGAGAAAAGCTATTGACAATGGTCGCGTCATTTTGAATAAAATTTCGCTTATCTTTGTTTACGGCAAGTTTACGGCGTCTTTTTCCCCTCATTTATTCCCGGCATTTGACCATTTTGGGGTCTTGTTATTGTAAAAAAAAAAAATTGACCTCAGTTTTTCATGCGTCTCCCCTCTTATTGATGATAAATTTCGTCATAACAACGTCAAAGTTTACTGCAGAACCACTCGCCTGCGGCTCGTGGTTCCACAGCCACTTTGACAACGTTATGACGCAATTTATCATCAACAGACGTATAAAAACTGACGTCAATTTGTTAACTAGTAGTGAAACATTGTGACCTTTCCTGAAACTTAATAGGGAATATTGTGGTGCGCTTAGATTTTGACTTCGTGACTTGACGTTTCTATGACAAACATATTTGCACTTAAATTTATTTAGGTGAGAGTAAACTAATTCAAAGTCGGTTAAAATACTGGTTAAGGTGGTTGTCAATAGTTTCCAGCTCTTTTTATCACTTCTACTTTGATAGACCAATACTACTACTCTTTGTTCAATGATCCTGCAATGGCATCACACAAATGCCCAATCACTGTTAACAAGTTGTGCTCATCCTTTTTATATAACACTTTACCATTTTAACAATAAAACCTGTCAAAAACACTCTTAATTTTAGCTTTAAGTGCTTATAACCCAAAAACGAGCTCAATGATCCTCATTTTTAATCATGGAATTGTGATAACCACGATAAGATGAGACCTTTTGCAAAGTTTCAAAAATTCGTTGTAGAGGGTCCACAGCCACCTTAAATTTTCGACCCCACCGAGAGTCAAATACTCGGAGCCTCCAGCTCCCATAGTAACCCTTGGAGTCAACCCTTTTCGCCCCCTTTTTTTATTTATAGCATTTGACCTCCTGTGAGTTTTCATAGGGACCCACGCCTTTAAAACGCCCAATCAGATCATAATTATTTTAACATTCCACTATAGTTACGGAAGCCGTAATCGCACGTTATGATGAATAAAAATAGAAGGAAAGTGGGCAGACAATTCCAAACAAAGCTCAATGTTGTTTCTTCCTTCAAAATAACAAAGTGTCTACATTGCTTTATCCGGGCTCAGTTTTCAGAAGCTAAAATTATTGAATCGTTTAGTTACGCTACAGGCAGGATTGTTCCAAGATCGATGAGAAAGTTTGCAGATACGAGCTATACAGGCACACACTGTCTGCCCCGAATTTAGAGGTAGAAGGCCTATTGGTCCATTTATTTAAACTTTTGACAGCACTCGGCATTCGGGCGAGTGACTCCCAAAATGACTGTAATTTTAACTCGCCCATGCAGAAAAATGCCTCCTCTCCCAAAAGTACTCTCTGCAATGACTCAAAACCATATGTTTTGGGGGGTAACTCGTAATCACGGAAGAGCAGCTTGCCATTTCGTGTTGGGCTTTCTCAGACTTGTTCTGCCTCCTTGGGATCACGGACCGATTTCACTGTTTATCCTCGACAGTTTTATCATCAACCTTTGACATATTTCCGTCGTTTTACCTGAAAAACAGCTTAACGAACAGCTGGCACTTCCTAATTCGCCTATATCCCTAAAATCGAGACATTGGAGAAGTCAAACAACTTGTCAGCACGTGGAAGTTATACTAAAAGACTTTCAACCCAAAGATAACTACAATTTTAGTTTTCTTTAATTTTTCTTCTTTTAATTTTCTTTATAAGGTTCATTGCTTAGCCAAGGAAACATCGTAGTCCCTCTCGTGTGCCATCTTCTATTCCCATGCCGTAGTTCTTGGTTTTCACTCACGTGATCGACAGTCGTGTTTTCTCACGGAAACAAAGAAAAGATTCACATAAAAATAGAGTTCAATTCCCGGAGGTTAAATTGTGGGCTCCAACATGGCCGTCGTTTCTTTGTTTAGGGGCTCCAACATGGCAGCCAGGACGTCAGGCGAAAACTAAGAAATACGTGGCGGCTCAAGTAGAGACCAGCCGTATCACTATATACATACACGTGTAACCGTTATCTTAATTATTACTAAGATAAAAACGGATTTCATTTTGCCCCGTTTATGAAACAATAAGTTGCATTTTATTGACAAATTAGTTAAGCTTCTCGAAAGATTAAAAAGGTATGATTTAGAGATATTCTTGCCAAAATAGAAAATAAAAAGGACTGTTGTCATTATTTAAGCTTAAATAATTTCCTAAAACTGAAAATCGTACTCGCCAAACGGGCGAGTGATCTTTGATTGGTACTCATCCGACACCGCTTTTTACGCTCATGTGGGCTAGCAGGCGAGCGCTAATTTTTAACACTCCTGAGTTACAGTTAATTTTGGATATATTCTCATCTGTCGTGCGTAGTTGCCTAGCAAAATCCATTATTTTGTATGTTAATGACGTGATGAAAAGGGAACAAATTGTACAGTGGTTGGTCTTAAGCGATTTTTCCCACGGCACGGCCACAAAATTAAAGTGTGAAGCCGTCTCCAAGACTTATTCGGTTTGACTTTACAACCTGCGTGCCTAACGTATTATAACACTCGTTTTGTACCTTCAGTGCAGCTAATATCCTAATTTTTAACGAAACCAAGACCATTATATTTAGGTGTCAATCAATCTACGCTAATAATAGCGACCTTTTAACACAGATGTTTTAGAACCACGGATGTGAACCGTGAGTTAATGCTTTTCCTTCTAACTCGTTTTCACCCGGCCCCACAAATGAGTTGGAAGTTCTCCTTTTAGCGTCTACAACCTGACGTTTTTTAACAAAAAGTTGATAAAAAGCGCCAGAAGAAAGAAAGTTCGACTTTCTGTCCAATTTTTTTTCTTTCAAAAACTACTGCTGACAAGAAATATTTATAAAAATGGAAATAGAAGACGTTAATGATGTTGTTTTTAAATATAGCTGTAATAAAAACAAAACAAAAAAACGCCCGCTTGGGTAGCCAATCACAGCGCAAGATTTTGTTCATCTACCCAGTCACGGAGCTAGCAATGTATGTAATAAAATATTTATATATATATTAATATTGGGTTTCAGCATAATAGCTCATTGAAGCCTTTACAGGCTGTTTATGCCCCTTAACATGCTGAACTTATAGCTTGCAAGTAATTCAATGCAAGGCTATCACAGTATCTAGGACTGTCGCTATCTTTCGCTGAGGTACTGGAGAGGAATTCTGCCATTTACTAAAAATAACAGCTTTATCTAGAGCGGAGTTTGGGAAAAAGAAAACGTCTGTATTATAATAGTGCTTAATATTCCTTAATGTTTGTTTTATATTTTATTACACAGAAGCCTTCAATTTCTTCTTGGCGAAGCCGTAAAAACCGTGGTCGAAGAAAACCGAAAGTAAGACAGCAGAAAGGTTAGTATAAGGAGCTACTGATAAGGAACGATGAAGATCCTAACACCAGGAAGATCCTGCATCGAAGACGAAAAAACTTTTCGTTTTGTTTATAGTCAAAAAATTCTGTTGAGGTGGTAACCAAGTGAAGTAGGAACTGAAAGTGAAACATTGTCTGTCCTTAGCAGTTGACCGCCTGGGCACCATTATGTTTTTATGCTCTTAAGAGTGAATTTTTCTAATTAGCATACATAGGACGGCAGAAGTCGAAAAATCGATTCTTCTCTCTTTTTGTCCACAAATAGCCCTTAGGTAGATATGAAACGTGATATAGTTTTTTGGAGCTCGAAGTGCTTTAAATTCGAGAAAATCGAGGGAAACGATTTTCGCGTAGACGGTCGCGAAAATGGCTGATCACAAAGACTTAAAATTAGTAATCTAAACTTAATTTGCATTCGAGTGTAAAAGAGAACTAAAACTTATCAACACTTTTTCTTGAAAGAGAAAGTATTCAGCTATCCAAAACAGGTTAGAACTTGACTTGAGCGCCATCTGAGAATAAACACACAATTTAAAAAAAAAATCCCTTTCGGTTACTAGGTGGAATTCCTAATTTAGGAATAAAATTCAGAGATATTTTTCGACATGTGCCATGACTCCAGATTCCTTGAAACTTCGCCTTTGGAACACTTTTATGTTGTTGTAAAACATGTATTAAAATCAGTTTGGATTATTCTTCGAGTGGTTTTTGAGGCCCGGCTGAAAAACTCCGATTTTACCTAAAACATGACGAAAAGTAAACAATGGCTTCTGCGTGTTGGTCTGAGGGCAAGCGAGTACAGGCATTTAAATCCTTAGGGTATGAGTTCTTTGAACTAATAAGCAAATTGTTTGCTTGCCCCTGTAATAAAACTGTTCAATCTCAACGCCAGAGTAACTTTATTTAATCTGAATATGTTTTATGGCTTCGAATCCTAGACATTGTGACGAGATGACGATTTCACACCAAGGAGAAACAAGAAGTCGAAAATGTTTTACTACGCGGCCTTCCAATTATCAATTTAAGATAACTGGTCGCTGAAGGAGACATTTACTTAATTACAGCTTAAAACAGTTACGTTTTCTGTAACGCATCAGGTTCGGTTGCAAAAAGTTATTTCAGGGCCGGCAATACAGGTTAAATTTGGTAAAGAAATCTTAAGGTTTCATTGTTTATTTTGTTTGCAAGTCACGTTTTCATTCCCGGCCGTGGAATTCACTATGTCCCACGGCAGAGACCAGAATGGGTTGTTTTACTTCGCGTTTGGAACACTTTTGTGTTGTTGTGAAACATGTATTAAAACCAGCTTGGGTTATTCTTCGAGTGGTTTTTGAGGCCCGACTGGAAAACCCCGATATTACCTAAAACGTGACGAAAAGTAGACAATGGACTTCTACGTGTTGGTCTGAGGGCAATGCGGTATAGGCGTTTAAAGTCCTTGTATTATTAGTTCCTTGTACTTAACACTTTTATGTTGTTGTGAAACATATATCAAAATCAGCTTGGGTTATTCTTCGAGTGGCTTTTAACGCGCCGCTGAGATAACCGGATTTTAACGAAACTGATCAGCAAGAAGTAAGCAATAGACTGCTTGGGTGTTTTCCTGAGGCTTAGAGACAGAAGAGACCGCTGAAGTAAAGCGGTTTAACTTCTTTCATTGTCATATTTTCGTTCTGCAGGTCGATATGCTTCTTTTAAAGTAAAAAAAAAAGGATAAAATGAGTTTTTTCATACATTCAAAAGTACCTTCACTCACAAGGAAAATTTCAATCTTTCTACGTGAAATTAGATCACTGACAAACGGATAATGTGTAGATTTCACAATCACGGACCGCAATTCTAAACAATTCAACCTGTTTAACTGTGTACATGTATAAATTAAAGTTACAGAGTTGCTTTACTTCGGTTGAATATGGAAAACGGGACTGCAAAGTAAATGCGAGCAGGCGCTTATTTTCCAACCTTCTAATATAGGACTTGCCCATTTACAAGGTACAACGGAAGGTATACTAACTTGCGCCGACAAAAACAACAACATTGATCGCAAAAAAGATTTCCGCTGGTAATCTATGGTTGGCCATTCGTTTCAAAATTACGACAGGGTATACGCGGGTTTTTCTGCCGCGTATACTAGTTTACATACGTTACGTATGGGCTTTAAGCTCATATATACGACCGTTTAGATCGCGTATATACGCATTTTTAAAGGGCCACACATTTGCGTAAATTCAAGCGCGGGGATATGCGAAATAAATGCCCAAATATACGCGTCCTACAAGGACCCATATATGCGCGTGCTAAAATGCGCGTATATGCGGGTCTCGTAAATTATGTTGTATATGCCAGCACGAAATGGGCCTTTTTAAGAGAACGGCTGTTCATGTATGATAGCAATGAAAATTACTTAAATTAGGAATCGTCAATATGGCAGCAGTGGTAAAATGGCTTGTCTTGCTCTATCTGCTATTTAATGTTTGTTACTGCAGCTCTCCAGTGAATGAACTTCTAGAAACAGTTATGCGTGTTTTGAATGACTGTTCAAGATTTTATCCTAACGCTAATCGTCGTGAAGTTGCTGTGGATTACTCTGTATATCGTTTAGTGGCCTGCGTAGCTTGCGTAGCGGGTTTTAGGCAATTTGAACGCGCTAAGAAAGCGGCCAAATGCGGCGCAGCCACGAGGAGCTTGGGGGGGGGGGGGGGGGGGGGGGGTCCTGCTCGTTTTCGCGGCTTTGTCGCTTTGTACGCTCGCGCTCAAATTGCTTAAGAAATATGCTAAACCGTCAAGCTACACAGGCTAATCCTTTAGTTGATTCATTGGACAGAGGTACCAACGCGAATGCTGAGAGGATACGGCCTCTAGAATTGCTGGTGAGGCAAATGTAATATTTACTACTTAGATGGGAAATGTTTGCATTAAGAGCAGTTTTATGCACCTCAGTGTACTCCCATTAGCTTCTAATGGAAGAGTGGGTCGTCCAGCCAATGATATATCAATACCTCAAGGGGAATTTTAGGAAACAGAATGTGATTTTAGTGTAAGTCCTTTTGGGTCTTCACCAGATAATTCATCTGGTTGGGTGTTATCATCAAATGTGTTCCTGACAGCTAGTATTTCCAGTATTACATATATCTTGTAAAATCACTGCGTTCATCCGTATTGGTTGTGCGTGCAGCATGGTTATTCCATGCCTCAGCTAGGAGGTTTAACTGGTTGTTAATTCTGGAAAGAAATATTTAATACAAACAGAACAGATCGATTACGCTGCTCGATTCCAGGATGCCATTTTCTTCCATCCGGTAGAACAGAGTGTAGTAGAACTGACTGACCTCAATAAAGACTTCTCTCCAGAGACGTTCGATTCACTGGTTGTGTACAGACAACCCAGCAATTTTGCTTCCCCTATTAAATCCCCTGTGCCATAGCATAGCTCTTCCTACCTCTAAATCTTCATCCCCTTCGTCTGAACACACTCTAGAGGGCAATCCATAACTTTGCACAGCAGCTAAGAACAGAGCCGAGAGCCCAGTCGCAGCAGAATTTTTTGTTGCACAACTTAAAGTCTAAAGCCCTGTCAAAACCACCATGTATTATAAACCTCCAACTGATAAGGCAGTGTATGTAGTCCATCAATGTGCCAGAGAGAATTAGGTCTCCTGACGCCTTGTGATGGTATTGAACCACCTCAAATCAGACCCTGCTGGGTCAGTTCGAAAAAAACTTTCCCTTACACGCTGACGCTGAACATAGATGTTTCTACTTCGCAAATGACCCAGCATGATACTGATACCAGAATTGGAAAACCCACGTCCGTCTTATTTCTCGAACCAGCAGGGCCGGGTTGTTCGAAAGCCGGTTAACGCTAACCCAGGATTAAAAGTTAACCCAAATATAAATTTTTCTCTATAAAAATGTCTTCCACTGCTTATGCTTTGTGTAGTTTGCGATTACTCAAGATCAAAACTGAACTGCAAACATTTCCCATCTATGTAGTAAGTATTGAATTTGTCTCACCAGCAATTCAAGAGCCAGAATTTTCTCAGCATTCGCTTGGACACCTCTGTCCTAAACGGTGAACAGAATCCACAGTAACTTCACGACGAACGATCAAGTTCTCTGCCATGTTACGATTAGCGTGGGGATAAAATCTTGAACAGTCATTCAAAACACGCATAACTGTTGCTAGAAGATCATTCACTAGGGGAGCTGCAGTAACAAACATTAAATAGCAGATAGAGCAAGACAAGCCATTTCGCCACTGCCGCCATATTGACGATTTTTAGTTCAAGTAATTTTCATTGCTATGATACACGACCAGCCATTCTCTTAAAAAGGCCCATTTCGTGTTAGCATATACAACGTAATTTACGAGACCCGCATATACGCGCATTTTAGCACGCGTATATATGGGTCCTTGTAGGACGCGTATATTTGGGCATTTATTTCGCATATCCTCGCGCTTGGATTTACGCAAATATGTGGCCCTTTAAAAATGCGTATATACGCGGTCTAAATGGTCGTATGTATGAGCTTAAAGCCCAAACGTAACGTATGTAAACAAGTATACGCGGCAGAAAAACCCGCGTATACCCTGTCGTAATTTTGAAACGAATGGCCAACCATAGTAATCCTGACATAGCTGCATTTACAGATTTCTATTCTTCTCTCCTTCGTAACCTCTTCGTGGAACGGATACCATGGTGGATAGCGGCAAATTGGTGTCACCCAACCTGTCTTTTCGTATCGCTACCAAATAGGATCTGACCTCTGACTTTCCTCGAGAATCTCGTTCATCAGTTTAAGCGCCGTTAATGGAACAATAACTGACCAGAGTCCACCCGCATTGCTTAGCAATTCTTCTGATCCAAAAACACAACAGTTCATACTTTTAAAACATACCAAGGATAAACGATAGAAACCTTTAAAAAAGATCCGTATTTGCGAACTTCTGTCGTCTGACCTTAAACCGCTGTATATATGACGTGTCACGCCTTCCGAAAGCAAACGAAGTGTTAACAAAAGTCTCAAAATTAATTTAGGGTAGAGGTTCGATCATTATATGGTTGCAGTATGTTTTGCACGATGGCAAAAAAAAAAAAACAAAAACAAAAACAAACAAACAAACAAAGCGAATAAAGAACAAGAGAACTGAGGATACATTTTGTTTTTACATGCAGCGTGACGTCTAAAGTAGAATTCTCTTGGGAAAATACTGGGTAAAATAAATTAGCTTAATGGATTTGGCGTGCTTAAATATTCTATTCTGCAGTCTAGCTAACCATTACAAGCGGGTCTTTTAGTGAGTCATGGATTGCCAATAGCAGAAAGTCGAACCAAAGTGACTAGAAAACATTGCAAAAAAATAACTTCGCTTTGGCGGGAAATATTTCTGACCGAACTTTTAATTGAAATTCGCGTGACCTTCTTTTTAACCTAACTATATATTGACAAGGTTACTAAAGACTATCGGAAACATGTTTTACTTCGCAAATAAACGCCGCACTTTTGTAAAACAACCCATTCTGGTCTCTGCCGTGGGACATAGGAAATTCCACGGCCGGGAATGAAACCGTGACTTGCAAACAAAATAAACAATGAAACCTTAAGATTTCTTTACCAAATTTAACCTGTAATCCCGGTCCTGCAACCAAACCTGATAGTTACAGAAAACGTAACTGCTTTAAGCTTTAAATATCTCCTTCAGCGGCCAGCTATCTTAAATTGATAATTGGAAGGCCGCGTAGTAAAACGTTTTCGACTTCTTGTTTCTTCTCGGTGTGAAATCGACATCTCGAAACAATGTATGGGATTGGAAGCGATGAAACATATTCGGATTAAATAAAGTTACTCTGGCGTTGAGATTGAACAGTTTTATTACAGGTGCAAGCAAACAATTTGCTTATTAGTACAAAGAACTCATACCCTAAGGATTTAAATGCCTGTACTCGCTTGCCCTCAGACCAACACGCTGAAGCCATTGTTTACTTTTCGTCATGTTTCAGGTAAAATCGGAGTTTTTCAGCCGGGCCTCAAAAACCACTCGAAGAATAACCCAAACTGATTTTAATACATGTTTTACAACAACATAAAAGTGTTCCAAAGGCGAAGTTTCAGGGAATTTGGAGTTATGGCACATGTCGAAAAATATCTCTGAATTTTATTCCTAAATTAGGAATTCCACCTAGTAACTGAAAGGGATTTTTTTAAAAATTGTGTGTTTATTCCCAAATGGCGCTCAAGTCAAGTTCTAACCTGTTTTGGATAGCTGAATACTTTGTCTTTCAAGAAAAAGTATTGATAAGTTTTAGTTCTCTTTTACACTCGAATGCAAATTAAGTTTAGATTACCAATTTGAAGTCTTTACGATTGGCCACTTTGGTGACCGTTGAGGCGAAAATCGTTTCCCTCGATTTTCTCGAATTTAAAGCGCTTCGAGCTCGAAAAAACCATATCACGCTTCATATCTACCTAAGGGCTATTTGTGGACGAAAAGAGAGAAAAATCGATTTTTCTACTTCTCCCGCCAAATTCAAATTTTACTTGGTTTTTGTTGACATTTGCTCTTAATCTCTAGTAATACGATCTTAATACCAAGCGAAGGTAGTTTACATAGTGCTACGATCTTCCTTACGTAAGAATGTATGAGCTTATTAGCGCTTTAATTATCCACACAGAAATTAAACAGTGTTTGTAAAACAATCTTGAATATTAGACCTAAAGAGCTAATAACTTCACCATGTTTCACCAAGTTTCACCACCTCTTTAATTGTTTGGAGTCAATTAAGATGAGCCCGTATTAATATAAAACTAGGAATTAGTCGCCTGAAGCATTTGATTTGAATTACACTTCACCACGGATAATTCAAGTAGAATATCAAGTGGAAAAAATTATTACTGTGATAACAGGAGAGGAGATGAGACTAAGGTTTCAAATTTCCATTCTATAGTTACTCTCCGTTCAGTTCAAAGAGTTAAATATCTTATAATTACAATATCATTAAGAACCCTTATGCCAAAAGCCAAAGAAAGGTTATTTTGCAATTTCCCCCAATATGTAAATTAAAATGAGTTTGATTAATCCATCAAAACAGATGTCAAAGTTACGTATTTGTACTCGCTTTGTTTTGAACAGAGCCAAAAAGGTTCAAAAACTTAACCGCCAAGCTAATAACATCTATAGTCAGAAGAAATAAATGTTTTCAATAATTGACCTATTAGTTTGCGCACGCAACCCGTGAAAGCCAAAAACATACCAGAATTTAATACCACCTGTCGTGTTCGCACGGACGAGTTAAAATTTTCAAACCTCCAGCCCTTTTGGTTTTTCTTATCTGTTTGCCCAAAATGGAGAAGCGTTGTTCAGGGGACATTCTGTGTTGTGGTCCATTCTCTCTCATTTTGTGATTAGCCATTCGCCGGTCGATGGTCGGCTCATTAACCTGGATTGATCTACTCATGCTAGGTAACAGTAATTGCTAGGTAGTAAGTTGCAGCTGTGGACTGAATTTAGATCATTTTTTTTATTAATATTGCAACTTGAACGATACCTTGAGTTTGGTGAATGTCCTACTTAAATTAAAAATTTTCAATTTGGATTAATCTCTCCTGCATTTACAAATTGAAAGACCAGGAAAATGCTGTGGACTGTTATATGTTCCTTCTTCTTCGCCGGCTTCTTTATGGACTGCGTATCTGCTGGGGAGCAATGCAGACAGGAACGGAGCATAAATGGGATGGCTCTACAAGGATTCGTCTTTAAAAAGTTCTCCGTAAGAGCCATTCACGAGTGTGATATCAGCTGTGAAAGAGAACTCACCTGTCAAAGCTATAACTACGTCGTAGGGGAAAATTCGTGTGAAGTGAACAACCGCACCAAGGAGGCAAGACCGGAACATTTCCGCTCAGACCCGGCACGTGTTTACAAACGACGCTTGAGCAACCGGGGTATGTACAAAACTATAACGAAGCTTTAAACTATAAGGAAGCTTTAAAGAGTAGACGCTTTTCAGAGGCGGATGCCAACAATAAGTCTTATGCTGTTTTCTTTAGTGCCTATTATCGACTTTTAGTGAAGCGTCTCGAAAGGAGTACCTTTTTCGGGCTTCAGGTATATAATAGAGAAGGGATTTCACAAGTTGAGGTATATGAGAGGGTAGGGGAAGCTGTCATATATTTCGAACAGACGCAAAAAGTAAATGATAAGACTGGACTTCCTCTTTTGGAGATTCGTTCATACGACCAGCCAGTTGCACTGTTCTTAAGTAAGTACGTGTACCTTTTTTCAATAAAAGGAATACGAAAGGGGCGCCTTTTGTGTCAAAATGGAACACAAAATGGTAAAGGACTGGCCCTCAAGGCGGAGGTAAAAATTAAAAAGCTTTGTTGAGTGCCCCCTCCCCCGTGGGAAGAAGGGGGGGTTAAAAGTGCATCAAAAGAAAGGGTATAAATTTCCGTTTGTGGTTGCAATCCTCGGTTCAATGACATCTCGTTTTCTAATAATGAAAAAGATATCTCAGGTTTAGTAGGCCTTGTTTTCCCGAGGGTTTGACGTTCATCAACTATCCTTAAAAAAGGGGTTCTTTTTTTAGAACATTAAGTTTTTGCTCGCAGCTATCAGCGTACAGGCTTTCGTTCGACAGAGAGTATTATCACAATAGTAGAGATCGTAGTATCCTTATCACGTTTTGTAATATGTTATTTTTTCATTGATTAAAGCTCCTCTGGGATCCATTCCGGAGCTCCCAGCGCATTCGTGTCAGGAAATAAAGGCAAGCGAAGGCAAAGACACCATTAGCAGCAAGTATTGGCTTGATCCAACCGGGAATGGAACGGCAGTTTTGGTTCATTGCGACATGAACTTAGGTTACTGTCAACAGTCTGTATGTCAGTTGTGTGTTAGCTTAGAAATTAAGGATTCGTGATTTGCTCTTCCACAGTTAGCTTGGGGGAAGCAGGGTGGGAGGGGGGAAGCGGAGGACGGGAAGCTCTCAAGCTACATTCGTCAAACTTTGTGTCTTTTCCTAACATTTATCAGGGAACATTTGCCATGTGACTCTACGTGTTATGGCAACCATATTTTCAAAGGGCATTGTGCTTGTACGGATTTGGAAGATAGAAAGATTTTGTACGAAAACCTTTGCAGAATTGTTCTATTTTTAATTCCATGGCGCAGTTTTGATATTTCTGAAAACTTTTTAAATCCAAGATGGTGGATCCAAGATGACAAGGCTTTACGTCATTTACGTGTAATATAACTTCATGATTGACTCGTGGGTATTACTTAAGTAAACAAACCTCGGATGCTTTATATGGAATGTAATTCTTATTCCTGAGGAGTCGGTACATTTGGTGACATATTGGGTAGGGCCACAAACAGCCCTCCCACACCCCCCTCTCCTCGCCCCATCCCGCCGAGGTTCAAGCATGTAAAAAGGATGTATAAGGTCAAGTTTTCATTTGCTTCGTCAGGGAACCAGAGTCAACATACTACGCTTCCTAGTGGACCGCGCCACCCACAAATTTTCTTGCCACCTTCAGAGTAACGTTTTTGATGCTGCCAGTTTGTTTCAAACCAATCACGTGGTACATTGAAATGCCCCACGTGAGGACATTTTTCTGTGTGCCATCATGACTTTTTCGTATTACGTGATGTTCATTCACAACGTCTTTATCTTCAAGAGGAAAGCTTATCGCGCTTTTTGTCTGCCATGGAACTGTCAGCATGGTCGCTGTTTATCAGCTGAAGATAAAATATGATCAGGGCAAACTCGGAGCGCGTTTTTTAGACGCATTCGACACGATAAGTTTTCCTCTTGAAGATAAACACGTTGTGAATGAACATCACGTAATATGAAAAATTCATGACGTCACATAGAAAAAATGTCCTCACGTGGTGCATTTCAATGTACCACGTAATCGGTTTGAAAGAAACTCGCGGCATCAATAACGTTACTCGTGGGTGTCGCGGTCTACTGCGAAGAGTAGTACGCAAGGGTAGACGAGGTTGGGCATGGGAGGATCCACCATTCGGGTCTTATACGCTTTCTGAAATAAAAAGGCACTTCACATGCATTTGCCTCTAGAGCCTTGGATCATGTGTCGTAAACATGCCGGACGGCTGTATGAGAACGTCCCAAGACCTAAACAACGTTTACCAGTCTCACTCTTCTTTCTATAATTATCTGCACAGCTTGCAACTTCGACTTCGAGCATGGGATTGATGGCTGGAAAAGGACTGGCACAGTGTTTAATAACCAACCAACTTTTGGTAACAACCCTACTGCCCGCAATAGAGGACAGCCATCCAAACACCAGGGGGACTGGTGGATAGGGGGAGCGGAGAACAGGCCTTATAAAGAGGCACAGGCGGGAGCCATTCAAGGAGACGGACCCAGAGAAACTCTTACATCCCCGCGCTTTCGTATTATAGGCAGAAATATCTCGTTTCTCATCGGTGGAGGCTGTGACGTGACTGTCATTCGGGCAGAGCTACTGGTCGACAACGCGGTGAGAAGTAAATCGATCTCTCCAGCCTCTCTCGAACGTTTCCAAGATTTCATGAGAGGTTATTGGTCTCAATGAGTAGAATAGAGATTATAGGGTGTAGTAGCTGCGCAAGTAATTGGATGCATGTACTCAAGGATTGTGAACGGTCATCAAAATTAAATTAGATTAATTTAATTAAATCAAGTGCAGGCTTGAACGCAATTCAAACTCAAGGCCTCTGCGATACCGGTGCATTGCTCTACCAACTTAGATGAGGTTGCACACAAAGAAATGACCTAGAAAAAGAAATATTTCCACAGTTGCCTCTCCACCCTCCTGGTTTAGTGCAGTTGATAAAAAGACCGAATTGAGTTTCTCGTTGTGAACGCTAATTTTTGTTTCTATCTAACAAAATATTTCTGTTTTGTTTTTAAGGTTGTCAGGACCAAGGTTGGTAACTGCTCAGAGACAATGTATCGTAAGAGCTGGGATGTGCAAGACTTGATTGGTACACACGCTCAAGTCAGGCTCATTGATGCCAGCTCTGATGTGTGGGGTCACATTAACTTTGATGACCTCAAAGGCGACATTATTTGTGGCAAGGATTAAAGATTTAATGTCATGTTGTACTAATGGAGCAATTTTTACAAGATTTGATAGAAATAAGAGTCGTTTCTCTGAGTCATTATGTCCTAACTTGCGAGCTTTAAGTCATATTTCAGTCAAAGTGAACACGTAGGTAAACCACTTTACTCTATTTTAAAAAAAATGATAATCACAATCGAAATAAAGGTAATACTAAAAACTATAACTGTAAATCAATTGTTAAATACCTTGCAGCAATAAAAGTGATAACACATAAAAAGCTGGGCTCATATCCATAGTTTTTTTTTCGAACCTCTTACCTTTTCTTTCTTTCCTTATTTGAATACAAGGTGTCGTTGCGCAATAACTTCGGAATTGTTTGATCACTTTTAAATCTATTTAGCCTTGGGAGGCTTTTATACTTAAACAGCATTCAAACAAAATTGTCCACCAGAGTTAGGGATCAGTTTCCAATGCAACGTTCTGCTATTTTACTCGGACACGCTATTTTTTTTTTTTTTTTTTTTTTTTTTTTGGTCAAAATTTATCTTTCTTGAAGTTAAAAGCAAACCACGAGTGACTTCCATTAACGCAACATTTGCCGCACAGATCTCGGAGATGTAACCTCGATCCCAGGTTCTCTCATCTTCCCACCCTATCACTCCGAAAGGTTGTCACAGTTGGAGTTGACCAAAGGGACGCAGGCTCAATTTTGACCACCCGTAAAAACGGTAGATTTGCATGAAGCCTTACAGCGAAAATTGATCTCGAAATAAAATGATAATAAATATGTATTCACATCATTTGTTGTCTATGTGATGTTTCTCGGCGATTTTAGAACATTTAACTGTGTTTTATCCGACTTTACTCTTACCTAAATCATTGCACTTACGTTCCAACCAAAATTTCTGGATTTTTTTTATTCATATGGTAAGCCAAAACAATGACTCTCTAAAAAGCAACCTGATTGTAGCCTGGACTTTGTTGACTAAAACAATTCGTAATCCCACGGCATCAAGAACTGGCAAGCACTGGGAACAAAATCTTTTCACAAATCTATCATAATTGTTATTTTTACCGTCACAAACTGGTCTGTTAATTCTCTGAAGATATTTTTGTGGGATTTTTTAAAAATGCATAGCACAATTTTTATTCAGTATTCATAATTACTACATGCCGTTGTAGTTATGTCTAGGTTACATCATGGAATGACGGTGCACCAAAACTGAAAATTGAAAACAGCGATATCTATTAATGAACTGGAACAAGGTATTTAACAACATGCAAGATTCCATTGACGTTTTGGCAAACACCTGCTATGTATTTTCATGTGAAACTAAAATTGATGATATCAGAGTGGCCGTAAAACAATTTTTAATCAAAATTTGTCGCGTTGACGAGAATGCTGGATTCTTCTTCAGATAGTTTGAAGCGCAACTTTTTACCAGTCATCGCTATCTCATTTGGAATCATCCTTCCATTTTGTCAGGCCGGGTGTTGTGGTAAGAGTATGACTTTGTCAATTAATTTTTTGCTTCTCTATTTTGGTTTGAAGTTGTATTTCACTCTAACACTTTCTTTATCACTAATCCGTTTGAACAACGCGTGCTGAAATAAAGTTCCATACTGCCTCATCCGGGCTGAGTTTTCAGAAGCTGCGAAAATCATTGCATCGTTTAGTTGCACTGCAGGCAGGATTAAAAATGCTAATTATTCCAAGATCGGTGAGAAAGTTTCCAAATATGAGCTATAAAGACACACACTGTCTGCTCCGAATTACTTGTACGCTAGATAGAGATAGAAGGCATGTCGGAACATTTATTTAAACTTGAAGAACAAGATGGTGCTAAACAAAATTTTTCAAAAAACAAAAAAAGAAAAGAAAAGAAACTGAAGCACAGTAAAAGCGTTGTTTTTCGCCAGTCTTTAATTAGTCACAGCTGCTTTCTTGTATCTCGCTTATACTTTGCTGTTTGTTTTTTTGTTTTCGCTAATTACGCTTAAAGCTTCATCTTCACAAACGCCGTCCATTACCGAAATTAGCCTCAAAGCTTAAGCGGCGACAAAAGTTAACAACTTTTTGTTCTTCCAACATGTATGAGTGAGTAATTATCGGTTTTCTTAAGGATTTAGCCAGAAATAGAGGGGGGAGGTGGTGATGTCTTTGTGGCCCACTCTGTATATCCAAAAGTACTGACTGACTAGTAAAGCTTCGTCAACCGTTTTTTCACTTCGGTGAATCACGCATGCCAGAACATTAAATTTCGTTGAAACACCCTTTGAAAACAATGGTTCCGTAGGAAAGTCAAGTAACCAAACGTAATAAAATATCCCTGGTAAATTTTAGGACAAGTCAGAAAGCTCGACGAATATAGTTCGCATGTTTTAAATCAGCATCGCCCAAAGCCCCCCCCCCCCCCCCCTACCCACTCCCCCTCACGGGTTAAACAGGAGAAACGATCCAAAATTTTATTTGTCTTTTCACAGTTGTTGATAAATGTCGCAGAATCTTGTTCAACGAGCCAATACAACACAAAACTTTTACCGGCCACCTGATTAGGACCGTAGAGTCTCCCAATCCGGGGAGCTGCCAAGTAAAGTGTTATAATGAGCCTAACTGTGTGTCCATAAATGTTGGACCTGTGGATGGAGGCAGACACAAATGCGAGTTGAATAACGATACGGCTGAAAACCAAGCTTCCTCTTTCTTACAGAACAAGATGGACTACACCTTTTACGGTATTGAGGTAAGGTGTTTGATTATGAGGGTGAATAAGAAAGTAACACCCCCTCCTCCTCCTCCTCCTCCTCCTCCTCTTCCTCGTCCTTCTCGTCCTCCTCCTCGTCCTCCCCCTCCGCCTCCTCCTCCTTCTCCTTCTCCTCCCCCTCCTCCTTCTCCTCCTTGGATCCTCCTCCTCCTCCTCCTCCTCCTTCGATCCCCCTTTTCCTCCTCCTCCTCTTCCTCCTCCTACTTCTCCTCCCCCTCCTCCTCCTTCGATCCCCCTTTTCCTCCTCCTCCTCTTCTTCCTCTTCCTCCTCCTCCTTCTCCTCCTCCTTCTCCTCCTGCTTCTCCTCCCCCTCCTCCTCCTTCTTCGATCCTCCTCTTCCTCTTCCTCCTTCTCCTCCTCCTCCTCCTTCGATCCCCCTTTTCCTCCTCCTCCTCTTCTTCCTCCCCTCCTCCTCCTTCTTCGATCCTCTTCTTCCTCCCGCTCCTTCTCCTCCTTCCCCTCCTCCTCCTCCTCTTCCTCCTCCTTCTCTCCTTCTTCTTCCTCTCCTGCCATCACCTCCTCTTTCTCCAGATAATCACCAGCACTACTTAGTCTTAAATCATATTATTCACATTTATCTATTTGTATCTGCTTCATTCTCGTTTAAACAGAATCCCTGTAGCAGCAACCCATGTTTTAGCGCTGGCACTTGTAAAGTAGGATACACCGCGAAAGGATTTCGTTGTAAATGTCCCCCAGGATTCACTGGGGAGCTCTGCAGCAAAGGTAAATGTAAGAAGTTCTTAAGTCAAAAATTGAAGGGTTGAAGGTTGTAAATCCTCCCCCTCCCTATGGGAGCAGGAGAAGGCTAATCTCTACTGCACCGCCCCCCCCCCCCCCCCCCACACACACACACACACACGTGCTTCTCCACACTCTTGAATTGAGAAACAAAACATGAAAGCCACGCACTTCATGGTGAATATGTGTATGAGCTCCACAGGCATGCTCTGAATAAAAAGGGGCACATTACATCAGGCAAATCTTCAGGCAGTATGCCTGCATGGTGCAAGATAGAAACTGCCTACATTTATTCTTCAATTTTAGCTCTCCTCACGGAAATTTTCTTTGCTAATTACTGCCGGGTGAGAGATGGGTGGCTTATGGAGGGAGGGTTGAACTGTCCGCTTCCGGAACCTTTTGTCCTAAGGTTTCATGAACCCCCTATTGTGGATTAGGAATTTCTTTATGCGTTTAAACTTTGCCTGACAAAAGTTAAAGTTAAATCGTCAGAGTAAATCTTAATATGATGAAAAAAAAAGGGTCTTGAATTATCGCTTCAGAGAAAACACAACAGCCAATTTCCGAATTGCCGTAAGCCTCTCTATCAAAGCAAGGCCTGGTGCACAACCATTCATATGAAAATGAGTTTAAATTTTATGTGAATGCAACCTCATTTTCATATAATAGAATGGGCACCAAAACTGGCTCTGAGAAAGAGGCTAAAGGTAATTCGAACCTTGATTTACAGCCGTTAACGAGACAATTCTGTTTTATTTACAAATGTTAGCACCTGTAGGTTGGAGCAACGGCCGTGAGATCGTATGTCAATTATTGGTAATCTAGTGATTTCAACCTTTGTGAAATTTGAGAATAATTTGAAATAAAATTTCTCTCCTTCTTACACAGCCTGCAGCTTTGATTTTGAAGACGGTATCGGGGGCTGGGAAAAAACTGGTACAGCTTTTGATAAACAGCCCACCTTTGGTGATAATCCTGCAGCGCGTGGCAGAGAGTCTGCCAAACAACAGGGGTACTGGTGGATAGGAGGTGCTGAGATCCGTCCCTCCCCAGATTACCCAGCGGGCCAAAATCAAGGGGACGCTGCTTTAGGAACCCTCACACCCCCGTGCTTCGCTATCGTGGGCAAGAAAATCTCGTTCCTCATTGGTGGTGGAGGCTGCACTGAGGATTCTGTTCGTGCAGAGCTAATTGTGAATAATCAGGTACAGAATCCATCCTTCATGATCAGGCTGATTTAATGTCATGCTATTTGTGGTAGCCCTCACACACTCTTGACTCAAGTTTAAGGTGTCCTTGAATGCTTAACAAAGCTGTCTTTATTTTGGTAATACTTTAAGGGCATATTTGATCTTTGAATTTTGATTCTTTGGGGGCGATTTGATTTTTGAATTCTTGAATTTTCAGTTGACTTCAGAGGAAAATCCTTTTCTATTGATCCAGTGGGAACTGTATAAGTTATAGTAATGGAATTCAAGAAGTTATTTATCATTTGCGGAGGGTTATCACAGCAAACTTTGTTTTTCCAGGGAGATCATAGACAAGTTTGATGTCTTCGAGGGGAGTAATATGAAACGGCTCGTTCTGCGCGAAGTGTCGAAGGCGCGCGAGAAAACCACAAATTATCACAGGCAGTGGGGAACGGGGTGGAGCTAATGGGAAGCTAGAGTGGAACGTCAGTCAAATATTTATTCAAGGGAATATTTAAAGAAAAGATGATAGTCTTGTAGCTTTCTCTTTCCCCTTGCAAACTTGCAAACTTAAGAGGTGCCAGCTCTCTTGGACAAGTTTTTCCTGTCGTATGTCTTTCCGGCTCACTGCCTAACAAAGTACAGGGCAAACCACGACCTATTCATTCATAAAATTTACAAAGATTACTCCTCTCAGGGCCACCTCCCTTAATGCGGCTCGTCAAACAAACAAACAATCAAACAAACAAAAACCCTCCAAACCGCCTGTGTAAACAAACAGAGGAAGAGCGAGAAATTACCATATTGTTTACAGGTTGTCAGGACCGAGGTTGGTAACTGCCAGGAGACGATGTATCGTAAGAGTTGGGATGTGCAGGACTTGATTGGTCAACATGCTTGTGTCAGGCTCATTGACGAAAACCCTGGCGACATCTCGTGGGGTCACATCAACTTTGATGACCTCAAAGGCGATATTATTTGTCCACAAGACTGAGGCAAATTTCAATTTCAAGGTTGTACTAGAACATTCCATGTAGTTAATGAAAACCGTTTTATTTTACATGGCTTTAAAATAATCACGGGCAATTTTGTGGAGGGTTATGACGGGGATAATAGACCCCCCTCTCCTCCACCCCCCGGTTAAAAGAAAAATGCACAATATTCATATATTTAGGCAATTAGTTTGTAGTATTATTGTATAATTCTGAGAGTGTTGGACACAAAAGAAGACCAAAAATATAGTGATAGGCCCAGTCTGCATTGGGCTACAAGACGTCCCATACCATTAGACTCTAGCTTTTAAACGACTAGGAGTAATTTTCCTCCCAACTGTATATAGCATGTTAGTCCATCGTAAGATTTCCTTGAGCATTAAGTTCACCGACACCAAATTATAAACCTGGGTGGAGATGGTTCTGTGAGAGTGAAGTGTCACTCTGCCCAAAATACTACATAATGAGCCCACCCCAACCTCCAATCCGAGCTAATTCGGAGTTCAGCGCTCTTACCCAGGCCACCACGCTACCCACAAAAATAGACACTAATTTCTCTTCCCAAATCATGACTGGAACTCTCGCGCGGTCGAAAGAAATATTGTTTTAAAACCGCAGGATCCCTGATAAAATAATGCGCTATCGTATTCCAGTTTAAAAACCGATGGCATTTCCTGCTTCGTTCATAATTATGCGTTCATAATTATAGAAACTAGAATTAAGGCACATCTCCCCCGAACGCAAACAACAGACACAAGATTTATGTTAATGAACAACAAGTCTTCCTTTTGATTGAATATACATTCCCTCTTTATTTACAAGTTTCCTACCCAACTTTACACGAACGTCAACTTATGCGCGGGGTTGTATGATTTTTGACCTGAGTTGAATAAAATCTGTTTTAAACTACCTAAAATAAAAGCAACAGTTTACGTGGGTTCGTAGTGGTGTAGAAATACCAGTCTTGAGAGCTGAACAGGTTCACGACAAAGCGGGCATTCAGGCTAGAATAGAAAATACAGATCACTTCAATTAGAAGAAGTCACAAAGTCGAGTGAATGAAAATAATCAAGTTACTAAAACCCAGGTAAAGTTGGGTCACCTCGTTTAACCAGTACTTTTGAGTACTTGGGTTAATCACAACTTTTCAAGGGCAATTTGGAATAGATAGGCGCGTCGAGTAAATTTTGCAGTGTTTGAAAAATCTTCAGTTCCTTGCCCCCAGGAGGGGGATTGCGCCAGAGTTTGGAAAAAAAAAGGTGCACAATTCCTCCAAATATTAAGTGATTTACTGATAATAATGCCCTTGTAAGTACACTTTCTTTAGCCACGAGCTACACATTACGTTGAGTACTTAGCGCTCTGATCGTACTTATTAATATCTTTGAAAAGTTTCCGAAAGTATTCACAAACTAAAAGACCTTCTGATGGGTTTAAAAAATATCTGGAACTCTTAGGAAGATTTTCGGTAATCTTAAGAATTTTTAGGACCATCTTCGGAATTTCCGGATGACGTTCGGAAATTCTTGGAAATTCTGAGAACTTTCGTTGTTCTTCGACAATCTTTGGAGGTCTTCGGAAGTCTTCTTTATATCTTCGGGTCTCCAGGAGGGCTCAGGAGAGCTTTAGGAATTTACGATCTTCCGAGTTTCGTCATACTAACGTCGGAAGCCTTTGCTGTAATTTACCCTAGCTATGCTATTTTGCACTTTTCTGCACTCGTATTACACGAAAGCTGCACCACTTTTTTTAGCCGATCATAATTAAGCAATTTTTTTATACGTGTATTATCAAATGATTTGCTGATCGAGCTAACATATCCACTCAAGTCGACGGAAGTCACCGCAAAACCGACCAAAAGGTCTTTGGTTGTTCTCTATTTTGTATTTAAAGGTTCCGTTCTTTGTTTTTTCTCACTCGGTAACCATAATCGTCTTTTTCATTCGAGTTGAGTGCCTAGTCAATTATGACTTCACAGCATGCATAGCCCTGTGGCGGTCTCACCTTGCTGCTACACCATTCAGTAATACAGCTCCAACAAAACAAATGGCCACACGGAGTTGCACTCTTGTCCCGCAGTCTCTCCAAGCAGAGTGCACACTTCAAGCCAGGCGTAATAGTGGCGCTTGCTTGTGTTGTCTTGTCTGTTGTTACAAGGCTTTCTAGCGACTTGCCAGATTTTAAATGCTGTTAAAAACGAAGAGACAATCGTGGTAACCTTGTTAGTAAACTTGTTAGCTCTGTAAGGACTGGAGAGTCAACAGGGTCACCTTGACGATTCTTTCCCAGAGGAGAGAACACAGAAAGGGATAGATGTTAGGCTGCGAGCTATGTAACTAAATAGTACATATTTGAAAGGAAAAATTGCAGAGTTGTAAAAAAACACCTAGAAATAAATGCTAAATCATTTAGATTTGAATTCTCTTTTGCGTCATGCAACGTCTACTCAGAGGAAGAAAATGCAAACGAAAATGTGAACGAAATGGTCGCACGAAAAGCCAGCCTGTTGAAATTCCTACGGTTACGAGAGCGTTTTCGAAAAGCTCCGTTTTCGTGACGGATTAGTGTGAACGGTTGGCGGCCTAACCGTAGAAATAAAGCTGCGTTTTCAAATTTCTCCGGCGTAGAGTGGACGCTGTCTTACATGTTTCTTATCGCGTAACGCCTCCACAAGCATCAACGTTGTGGAATACGTGACGAGAGGCAACGGTATTGGCTACTGCGCTGATATCTCACCTGATAGGCGGTCAATAAGAGAGTGATACTCAGTTGAATAACGGACAGATAACCAAGCAGGCGATAAGTAGGTCTGGAACCATCATTTCTGAGACTGCTTCGAACCAAGAGCTGGAAGCCAAAGATGAGTTTAATACGATGAGCATCATAATGCAGTCAAACCTGCGATCAGGCGTTCGTTGTTTACCAAAAAAAG
Source organism: Orbicella faveolata (assembly GCF_042242905.1). NCBI lineage: Eukaryota > Metazoa > Cnidaria > Anthozoa > Scleractinia > Merulinidae > Orbicella > Orbicella faveolata. The sequence continues at coordinate 10,243,382 of NW_028301539.1, read as the reverse complement.
AACGCCTGATTGCTGGTCATAAGCACGCAGGAGCCACGTAATAACAAACCAAACAAACATGTCAAGCAAGCAAGCAAACAAACAAACAAACAAACAGACAAACAAAAAACAGAAAAACAAACTCAAAATAATCGATGACGTTTATACATGTAAGAGTAATGTACCCGGCTCTTATTTAGAATTGCAGACAAATAGAATAACCTGTTTTATGGGAACTTGTTTTCCAGCAATTACCACTGGAGTGTCGCAAGTAATGCACATTTTTTCTTAGGTTTAAATTTCTACGCTAAGCGATTGGCTCAAAAAACCTGTAATCAGTCCAATCAGAAAGCCAAATCTAATAGTGGCTCCGTCGCACACGGTAGGACTAAAAGTGTCATGCACTGCGCATTATTACTTACATATTGGACTCCAGTTAGCCTTTTCGCGATGTGATAGAAAACGCCGTTCAAATAAAACAGTGCTAAGTGTGCTCTATGGACATCTGTAAATTAAAATACAAATGTGTGTTAACAATTTTCTCATTACTGAAGCTTATGTTATTTATCAACTTGAAGTAAATGAAGGTAAATTAACCAAATTAACCAAGGGGCTGACGCTCAAAACACCAGCTTCACCAGTCCGTTGTGGCAGGTATCTTTATCGACTTCAAATTGACAAATAGCAGGTGTTTCAACTGCCCGATAATGTAGCCCAACAGTTTCTTTTAGAGTCAAACCACTTAAATCTTAAATCCGGGTAGCAGCCGTTTCCGGCTTTTCTTTTCCAGGCGAAGGAGCTCCCCTGGGGTGAGCAAAATCCCCCCTGCTCCTTATTTTTCGCATTCGCTGGCAGTTTCGTTCCCTTCGCGTGCTTTTTTGGAAACGTCTGCTACGCAGGCTAGCCTTTGATCGACCGGACCCTGTCTCTATAGCACTTAATGGCGGCAGATATACGCTGTACTTACAAAGAACCACAGTTCTAAGAATGGGAATAAAAGTGCATAGCAGTTCTCTTGTCCTTGTATTAAATCCTGCAACAGATTAAAAGACATTTGGTGATGAACGTATTATAAGGGTTCGGAGCCACTAAATTCGTAAAAATTTAAAAAAGAGTTGAACTTGCGAGAATTTAAGGCAGTTTTATCCCACCATAGCATAAGTGCTTGGAGGTAATAGAAACCATTAGGAGCAACCTTAAGTTCTTGACCCCTGGGGGGTGGGGGGGGGGGGAACTCCCAGAAAAATCGGGTGGGGGTGTGCGGCCCGCTTCCCAAAACCCTTGCCCTATTTATGACCAAAATCTGCGATATTCCCTACCCTATTTATGAGCTGACCAAAAATTCGAAACCCTATTTATGACCTAACCCTTAAATCAAAACTCTGCTTCACAGCTGCATTATAATAAGTTCCCTAGTTCAGACCAATGTTAAATTACCGTAACCATAATTTGTAAAGGGCTTTTGTTGATTTTCTTTTCCATAATGAAAAAACTGGCTTCTTTTTAAAGACATACCCATATCAAGGCTAGAGTGCAAAAACCATACCCTATTTATGACCAAAATGGCCAAAATCAGCTAAAATCAATACCCTATTTATGACCAAAACAGCTGAAAAACCATACCCTTTGGGGCTGCACATACCTATATAGCCCATATAAGGGAGTACCCCCCTTCCCCGGGTCAGGTTCTTGACCAATAAGTTTAAGTGGATCCCCTTGGGACACCCAGTTGTGTCCGCTTAATACAGGGTGTCGTCTTAAAACTGGTTCTGATACATTGTGCAACAATAGTTAATTATTAACCCTTTTGAAATCATCACATTTACTGAATGATAACCACAATTCGTCGCATAACAACACATAATTTAACCTGCGATCTTTTCCTCTACACTCTCTTCTTTTATCATCGCCAGTGAAACAAGGTTAAAAATAATGCCTGATCACAGGATATCCAAACAGTATTTTCTGACTGTAACGAGTGTATAAAAATTTGGTGCACAGAAATTCGTGACTAAAACTGTGGTCATCAAGTATATGAGACTAAGGACTGCTCATAGCCCAATGTCCTGTCAGTCAATGCATCAATTCAGAATATTCTGCTTGGCTTTAAAATGACAACACTGAACAATTTTAAGGAGTCCGAGATGCTCTTGGAAATAAAAAGCACTTGAAGTGTTCCTTTATTGCATGTTTTATGCAAATAAATGGCTCAATATAGGTGTCCGCTGAATGCAGATTTGTTCTACAGTAAATGTGGTAAGAAAATTTAGGGACTCAAGTTGGTGTCCCCTTAATAGAGGGTGTTAGCTTAATTGGAGGTAAGCTTAATACAGGTTTCACTGCATTGGGAAAAAATACACTTAAAGCTAGCAGTGAGTGGATCTTCTTTTTTAAGAACTTGATGAAATTTAAAAATTTGAAATCAAAATATTCATTTCAAAAATCTAAGAACACTAATGATTAACTAAGGATCCAGAACAGAGGATCAACCAAAGACTCCCCCAGAAAGACTTCTATGTCATATCATTTCCTAGACTCCGACATTAAATTTCATTGTAGCACTGAGCACGACCTAATAACCTTGGTCAGCATTGAAAGCCACACAATAGTGACAACAACTTTTTATCTAATATGTCGAACTATTCTTGCATTTTAATTGGTACTTACATGTACATGTATATATAATACTTGTGATCTGTTGGAGATCACATGCATAGATGACATGATGTCACAATTTTTTTTCTGTTTCTTTTTTAATATAAAACAGATAGATCCATGAGTCTGTTCAGTAATAGATCACAGAAGATATCAATGCATGGTAAGAACATCAGTCACACAGACGACTATCTCTTTGTGTGCCACTTTTTTATACTAACCAAATTTTGAAGTCATCTGTTATGTGTTACTGGAAAGACACCAGCTACATAAAATCTATTTGTTCAACTGATAAAATAGCAAATAACATTAATATCATATCTTCAAAAACTCATCTCACCACTGGGCTGATTTTCCTCATTATGGAGCCAAAGTTCAAGCTTTCTCAGAGCTTTGTCAATCACATAAGGACCAAACACATAGAGCAAAACCAGACTCCCTCTGCGCTGTTGAATAAAATGACTCCAGTTTGCTTTATAATAATTTATCACTACCTTATCAGGGGTTTCGGCTGTAAGGATAATTCTGCCTGCATGGTTTGACCATCTAGAGAAAAGTTCTTTGACTTATAACGATATTCAGCTCTAAACGTTTTGCCCGCTTGTAGAAACCACACTGTCGCCAGGTCCTGCTGAAAATGTTAATGAAACCCCTGCCTTAAATATGTGGTAACATACTGAAACATAACATAGAATATAGCTGCTTACATGTACCAATTAGCACAGACACCAACACAACTACAAGGGCTTGAATCTTTTTTTCTGCTCTCGCCGGGAGCCTGTTTGCAGGCTATCCTGCAACCAAAACCTATGACTTCGAAAACAACCGAAGTCCAAGGCATTTCTTGGCCGTCTGGGGACTGGTTCCACATGTAGTTTTCATTCTCAAAGAATTGTCCATTGGTGTAATGCAAAAAAATCCCTTTCTCTTCCTGGACTAATCAGAATTGCTGGTATATTTCAACAACATGAAATCCAAGTTGCTGTTTATTTTGACTGCAAACTGTAGCTTCTTGTGTGGAAATTTATATGAAACAAATATCCCTAACGGATAAGTCTGTGGTGAAAGCTCCCACTGTTTCGTTTAGTGAAAGACAAAATCTTGCCTTCTGCAAAATCAAACTGCGAGAGACAGAGCAAGAAAATACGCCTTCCTTGAGGACAACAAGCAGATGTTTTGTTCATCATGCAACACTGTGATTGACCATCTTTGGAAGTCCATAGTCGACAAGCACCTCATGTCTTTTTTGTCCCAATTTATGCATAGATGTTTAATTGTTGTTCCTTTGAGTTCAAATTGTCTATGGAGCAGCCCAAATGTGGTTTTCTTCTTCAGAAACCAAGTAAAACAAGTTTTAAAAAGCTCAGAAAAAGTTGCAAGTTGCATAATTTATCGCATAATAGCCAGTTCTCATCGCATAATCTGCCCCAAAAATTTCGCATAGTTTCTGTTTTTTTTTTGTCACACCCTATCAAAAGGCTTGCCTTAGCTTTAGATATCAAACACTCAAGACAATGTTAAACCACATTTCCAAACACCTCAAAGTTTATCAAAAATAATCCGCTGTGCATCTTATTTTCAACTCCCGTCTCAGTGTTTGGAAACGTGGCCAAACCTGGTGTTTTATGTTTGACATATCACATCAAAAGATTGACACCTGATTTCTTCTCATATCAAATTCTTAACCCTTTAAGTTCCGGAGAAAAAAACCTATTTTTCTAAAATGATAACAGAAGATTGAAAGACCACAAGTAATATATTGGCTGAAAGGTATTGTTTGGGATATGTCCTAAATCACCACAACAGGTATACAAAATGTCACAAATTGAATTGAGGATTCTGCAATGTAAAAAAATGAACACATTCAAAAATACCTTATTTCTTGTACATATTGGGTACACCCCTAAACAATAGCTTAATTTGCAGCTCGGAGTGCACAGATTTTTATCAGATATTCACTTGACCGTAAAATTGTAAAGTGCAAAAGTTTCAAAAACTTGAGGGGTGGTTAATCAAGTCTGATTCAGGAGGCGGGTATGATTTTATGCTTCCAATGTGAAGATCTCTCGAACATCCTTTTGTTGTCCAAATTTGAAATGAATTGGACAAATATTAAGCTTATTATAGCATTTTGTGCCATATGGCATTATCAGGGTATAAAGGTTTGTGCCATTAATAGCACTGTCGGGGCTTAAAGAGTCTTTAATCAGTTTAGGAAAAAGGGGACAATAATTCACAATTTTGAATAACCACCTACACCACATCACAACAGTGTACATGTAGTATTTTAAAGTATTAATAAGAATATTTACATGCATTTCAAAATTACACATTTGCAGTGAAGAAACACATGTTGATTTATTCCTTAATCTTTTAATAACTTACCAGCAATGAGGGAACCCTTGTTTTACTTTTGTCAACTTGAACAATATTACAGTATTCTTCTCCAAGAGCTTGAAAACCTTCAAGGACAAAAATAAGAGGGCCCCATTGAAAATTGCCCCAGGTGGTGTTGGGTTATATTCTATGTATACAGTGTACATTACTTATCTAACAGCATTACATGCTGTTACATCTTTTGAACACTGTTTTCCTATGCACACTTACATGTAATTAGTAATGTACACTGTATGTAAAATTTGTAACTATGTAATTCTATGTGATTCTTTGGGCATGTTTCCACGCTCAAAGATGAAGAGAAAGAGGTTGTTGTTCATCTTCTTCGGTCGAAGGACTTTGTTACAATTTTGCTGACTGGCTTTAGAAAGAGTCTGATATATCAACTCTACGCAACGGCAAAAGAAATGCAAATGGTGTGAATGTTGTTGTTCTCATTGTTTCACCACTCAAAAGCATCATGAAAGAACAAATACATGTAAAAGAGATGGAAGAGCTTAGGATTTCCGCCAATTGGAGAAGCAGAGTACAAGCTTGTTTTCAGTACAGTAAAAGACTTTTGGATGCAAAATTCCAAAACATGTTGAAAAACAACTTACAAATATACCCCACTACACAACTGTGTCATGCTTAATGTAACACATTCACTTTTAGGCTCAACAAATAAATTTTCCATTGATATATGAGGCCTCTTACTAAAATTCCTCATCCACAAGTCAGTAGTAAAGATTTCTTGATTTTGGCTTTCTCTTTGCATTTTTTTTTTTTTTTTTTTGTGAAGTAATAGTTGCCAGAGACGACATCCTCAACACCTGAATGCATGTGCTGTTGTTTGCAGACTGAACTTATAATCAATTAAATGAGCGAGTGACCACTAAAATTTAATTGAACCAATTTACATGTACCCAATTAGCCAAGAGGCGGAGCTGTTAGCGACAAGGTGATAACAGAGGGTGGAACCTAATAAAACCACTTTTTTCCAAAGATGTCCACAGTCTCTCTATTCTTCGTTTGTCATCCCCAGCCCCATGTGCTTCACTCTCACTTTGCTCGCCTTTTCTTTCGGGTGCATTGAAAAATAGAGAGGTGGTGAACAGTGTAATTCAGAGTCATGTTCAAAGGTAGCTGCCAGTTTCGCCCCATGGCGAGTTCGCCCCCACCGAGTTCGCCCCCACATCGACTCAACTTGATCAAGTTCGCCCCCAACCAGATCAAGTCGCATATAGAAATTATTCCTCATTCTTTTATCCACTGCCTCATTAGATTACTGGTGGCGAGGAAACTTCGCTTGGTGGCAAGGTGACTTCCCTTGGTGGAGACTTCATTGGTGGCGAGACTCCCTTGTGGCGAGATGACCGGTAACCGTTGGACTTTGTTGCTATGCACTCGCGAACAAGCAAACATACATAGACTGAAATGGTTCTTCGAAAACGTTCAATAACTCATGGCAAATACATAAACACGAACACTAAAAGTTGGGGGCGAACTCAAAATAGAAATTTTACAGTGGGGGCAAACTCGGTGGGGGCGAAACTGGTATCATTCTGTTCAAACCTCCATCATTATCATAAGTAATGTTCCAGCAACAATTAAGTTCCAAAAAGGTCTACCAATTTTCCTTATCAAGCTAAAAAGAAGACAAAGAAATCATCATTATTGTACATGTCATGTGCACACCATGGGGCAAAATTAAGGCAACCATTCTGCAACATACCACTTATTGTAGTTATTCCAAAATAACAGACATCAGCTAGAAGCTCCAACTCTGCTTTCCATTTGATCCAAGAGAATGGACCTTAAAATTAAAATGTTATTGGTGAATTACTTAAATTATATATTATTTTAGTTGAAATTTCCATGAATTACAAATTTCGACCAGGACAAGAATGACAGACTCTATATTAAAAAGAGAATGAATTAAGTTGCACGTTTTTCTTTGTGCGGGAATCTGTTTTATCAAGGGATTAATTCTTAACAAAGAGTAATCAACGAGTTAAAAAATTATCTCCATTATCCAGCAAAGGAGATATAACGTCAACATACAAGGGCATTTCAGTAGATTTAAGTAAAGAAATTGACAGAGCACACCTCGGAAATTCCTGTAAATTTGTCCAATTCCCTCTCTCAAGAAACCGAGATAGCACACATCTTTTTGGTTCGAACGAACGAGTTCCGGTTGCCCTGCACGAACAAAAATTTGTAAACGCTTGTTGAAGAGTTATTCTGTGCATGCAATCATCGTGTGGAATCTTTTAGAGACATGCTGATGCTTCATATTGGACTAACAACCACAACCAACATCTCCGCCATTTTGGGTTCATGTCGCGGAAGACTGGCGCGAATATGAAAGGTACTCTTTCTCAGGTTCTCTCGAGAGAACAACTCATGTCGAGGTTGTTTCAAACTACTGCAGCTTTGCTTGAGTATAAAACATCTTTTCAAGGTTTTACTCTAGTCAGGGAAGATTATAGAGAGAATAGCGGCTCCACAAAAGTAATTTCCCTACTGCTACGTGTCAGCCTTCCCATAAGGTTATGAACAGTGGTAGCACGACTTTATTCTGGCCCATACAAAAGCTTGGCCAGATTTTTGTGGCCCATTGGTGACCAGATTAACAGGGCGTCACTGTAGTTAATTTTTTCCAAGGTTTAAACGTAATTTACAATTCAACTCAGGAGCAGAATCCAGAAGTCAGCACGGAAAGGCACCAGCGGCAGCCACTCTTACCCTACACAGCAGCCATGTGAACAAGCCAGACCGAAACACTGATCCATGTCCCTTACTTTTTGAAAAGCACAAATCACAGGTACAATATCAACTACTGAATTAGGGCCGGGGGAAGACACGTATGGTACTAATTACGGAAACCCAAACTACGCTAATTTAATTTCTTATGGTAATTTTCTTAACTCACCACAAGACAGACAAGTGAAGGATACTCAAAGAATCTACTTCTGGGCTATGGGAATGAAATTCTTTCCGTACCGATTTTGCCTGCCTGCTTGGGCAGCCAATCATACAGCAGGAGTGGTTAATGATCTTCCCAGTTTGCAGTAGTTGCCACAAGGACGAAAATAAACCCAGACAGTGCCTGTACATTATACCTATAGCCTATTATGCACACGGACAGCCTTTTTTTTGCAATACTTGTTCCTGTACTGAAAACAATGTTCCTGTTAGGTTTGAAGGCTTTAGAACTTTCCTGTACTATGAATTTTGGGTAAATGTACCAGTCGCCATGTTTTTTCCCTTCCGAGGGTTGGCTTCTTCATTTTATTAACAAAACACACAACACTCACTAATCTTCTTATAGTGGCCCTTTAATGCTCCAACAAAACAAGTCTGACAATAAATTATAAACACAAATGACTGGAAATATAGTACAGCACAAGAGGAGAGTTTCTAGCAAATATTGAACTCTTCACTTTTGAAGTTGTTCCGTGCTATCTACACACACTGTCATCATAGGACCAAAGGTGATGATGCACTCCTGGTTGAGTGTTACATGAAGTATAATACACCAAAATGGCTTCTGAAGGTCGACGAATCTGGCATGAGTTCAGATGTTAACTTTGATGTCATCATCTTCACAAATTCTGCAAGTACAGAGACAAAACAAAATTTATCTCGGAACACTGAATCTTGGATTTGTACAAGTAGACATGTTCAGTGGTATCCTGACACAACTCACTCGCTTGCACAAATAATAGTGTATGATTACCTGGGCTGTGCTCTAGAAGTGCCTGGGTGCCACAGGCTACTAACTTTTGACTTTGAGCAACTGGGAAAGCTGACTTTTTTCATATAAGCCTAAGTGCTGGGCACCCAGGATTTCATGGTTAGGAACCTCTGAGCTCGTTGAAATTTTTCTTAGACCATAGCCTTGATTACTGAACTACACGTGTTTAGCTAGGAAGCAAAAAGGGTACTTTATACTCCCAACATAGCTGCACAAGTGTCGCACCACGAAACTGTTCTGCCAATGCAAGTTTAACAACAAGCTTCTGCATGCTTCTTAAAAAATGTTTCAACAGTGTTCCTTACCCTCATAATTGACTTGCCCGTCGCCATCGATATCTGCTTCCCTGATCATCTCGTCCACTTCTTCATCTGTGAGTTTCTCTCCCAGGTTTGTCATAACACGTCGCAACTCAGCTGCACTGGTGAAACCATTGCCGTCTTTGTCAAACACTCGGAAAGCCTCCTTGATTTCCTCTTCACTGTCGGTATCTTTCATTTTCCTTGCCATCATGGTGAGAAACTCAGGGAAATCAATCGTTCCATTACCTGTTTATGAAAACAAAATGTAAGCAAGGGAACTGGTCATTAAAACACTTTGGAAAAAGACACAATCCCATGCATTTTCAGTCAGCGGCAACCGGATCTCTGACACTCTGTACGAAATACCAATATAAAAAAAACTGGAACTAGGATATTGTGGTTCCAGTTTGATTGTGCAAGTGTTTAACTTCAATAATGGTTTGTGAACATGTCAAGAAAGAGCAAATGCTGCGATAAATGCTGGTTTGCCGTTTGATTAAGTTGAAGGTTTCAATTCTTGGGGCTTAATTACAAAAAGAAACACAGCCTCTGGAGAAGAGATTGGAGGGTTGTCCAATACACCCGATCCGTAACGGGTCGCCAAACTGGTGACGGTCCATGACGGGTCGTGACGGCCCATCATTGTTTGTCAGTTTGTGACATCTCGGCAGATCATCACGTTTGGGATGGATGGTAGCAACCCTTGACCGTTTGCCAGGTCACGAAGGACTTAGAAAAAATCATATTTGTACTATGAAGGGGGGTGAAATTGTCGGCAGATCGTCCCGATCGGGACGGATCGCGACAACCCGTGATGGATGGTGATGATTCGTGACAGTTTGTCCGTTCACGAGAGACTTAAATAATTTTAATGGTATTATGGAGGGAGGTGAAAATGTCGGCCGTACCAATCGAGATGGATCACGACATGTTGGCGGATCGTCACGACCAGGACAGATGGTGGCGATTCGTGACCGTTTGTCAGTTTGCGAGAGACTCATCATTAGTGTGCGTCGTTCTTTAAACTTGTGCGAACGTTTGTAGCCCCCCCTTTTTTTAGACCAAGTATTCACACACTTCATTCGCCTGTTTATTTCTGCTATCCCTTTTCGCGACATGACTTCCGGTGTGACGGTCGAACCGGTCGATCCGTCACCCCTTTGTCGACCCTCTGTTGTTTAGGACCACAGGACACTGTAAGTATCGAATTTGAAGTTGCATGACAATTTTTGCATGACCCTGGCGTGATTTGTGTCGTCATGGAAATCCGTGAGACCGATCCCAGTCCTCCGTCGAGGCTGGTGGCCTGTTTTCCAACATGCCCGACTTTCGTGGGCGCCGCCATCTTGTATTCTTAATTCGGCTCCTGATTGGTCCGATTGTTCAAGGCGCCATCTTGGATTTGGAGAACAATAGAGCGCATTGTTCTCCAAACAATAGCCCATTGTCTTTCTCGCCTCCTGATTGGTTACCGATCATATGAGCCACCATTACTACTAACACCCTTACATATGTCATGTAGGTATGGTTTCACTTTGTAATTGAGCCATTTTGGTCATCAGGCAATCCAATGAACCAATCAAAACTCTTAAATACACGTAGCTGACGCAAAGCGAGGGAAAACGTGTGCGAGCGAGTAGTGATTGGTTTTGGTTGATGAAAAAGTATTATGCTTATTGATATAATGATTATGATTTTTGCACGCCTCTTATTGTGTTGGTTTACGTCAGACGTTTCTATTGTTTTCCAATGCTCACAGCGCTCAATGCATCGTGGTCAAAACTTGGTCTTCAGACAATCGTGGGGGGTACCAGAAGAACAAAACGACATTTCGCTCTCGTCAATCTTCTGCCTGTTCAAATATTCATGAGAGCTGATAATAATTTTTCGATCCTTTGGTAAGCAGAAGATGTCAAAACTCACGCGCTCTCGGATCCTTTGAGCGCGCGCTGATGAGAATAGTGAAGATCTATAAAGCTGAAGAAAACTCTTTTGCAGATACGCTTTGCTCAGTCCATTAATTTTTCTTTGATACGGCTTTTAGTTGTGCTTGGATGAATTTAAGAACTATGGGCACATTTGTGGACTCCTCAGACAGGAGCTTGATGTCAACTCAATTAATTCTAAATTTTTGCTTTCAGTCGGTGCACTTGAGCTGTGCTCAGTTTTTTTTGAAATAAATATTTTTGACCATTTTTTGCCTTACTTTGAAAACAGGCAGTCACAAACAGTACTCCGGAGACCCAACTATAACTTTTATTTTAACGACACCTGTTTTAAGTCACTTAACACGTTTTGTCTAACTGTCGATCTGCCAAATAAATATGCGGAACACCTTTTTTAATTTTCCTTTTAAAATAAAATTATCATACGGTACCCGCGAAAATGTCTCCTTCAGCCACATTCAAGCGAAGAATAAAGACTTTCATCTTAATTCTTGGAACCGTCTTGCCATTTTCGCATGGATGCTGCGGTAAATATTTCAAGATTTTAGTACATGTATGTACGCTCTTCCTCTTCCATTTCCACCGTTTTAATCACCGTTTAGTTTGTCAGACGTCTTTTGTACTACTTCACTCTTAGACATTCCTCGTTTGCAAACAGCATTCGCATTTAAGCTTTCTATGATGGTTGTTCCTAGCTAGTAGTTTTTGCAATTGTTCGCATGCGCGTGTTTTTCTGGCCCCCAGAAACGTTGCGTGAGGCTAATACTGAATGTCAGACTGTTCAATATTCAATTAGCTTATCTCGTTACTAACGTTACTGCTTTCCTTTAGACCACAATTTTTGTACCAATGAAACTCCGTCTTACCCTGTCAAACTTGCTATTTGTCGATGTATGCCTTTTTTTTTCTTTCTACTTAAATATTTTAGTAGATAAAGGATAGAAGATGAAAGTTAATCCGAGAAATTGCATTTTGCTCATCATATTGACGAAAAATACTAGAAACCTAAAGTTTCTTGTATTTTTTGTCCGAGAATTATGCCTTTTCTCCCGCGCACCGTCTTTGTTTTTGTTTTTCACGTGTGTTTTAATGCTAATTCCGACCTGTTAGTGCTGGAAATCCGCCAAAACAACATAGCCCGGTGGCATAAACATTCACAACTCTTCGAAAGAGCTGAATTTGTATCAAGCTGCCAGCGTTCATTCCCCATTGGTACAAACAACAAAAAATATCACCATTCTATGGCCCATTAGCAAATTTAATTTTAAGTTAGCCATTAAGATCTTAGATCTTTCATAGCGGTAGCCGTTTTGCCACATCAAATTTTAACGCCTCTTTCGATTGCGTCGTTTAGTTAAACGGTGCTTCAGTTTTCCAAGCCCGTTTTGATCTCGAGGGCTTTTGAAGGATATAGAACAAGGAACTAAATTTTATCCGAACTGTGAATGGCCTCATCCAGGAATTTTAAACGACCGCGCACTCCCGTTATCTACATTCTTTCTGCTTTCTTTGGAATCATCTCTTCACGATGTTATGGATGTTCTGGTAGGAAACGTTGCCCTCATTTTCGTTTTGTTTCCTTATTTCGTTTTATCGTTTTGCACTTTTTTTTTTGGCCTAGAATTCGGCCGATTTAAGATTGTTAAATTAGGGAGGTTTATTCGGCCGATTTAAGAATACAATTACATAGGGCTATTCTGGAGTCATGAGTTTCATAAGGTGATTTTGATAAATTTTTATAGTTCTTTTTACATAAGGTCATTTGGCCCCGGCTGATATTGATCCAATTTTTCTTCATAACTCTATTAGCTTTCTCTTTTACATTCATGGCACGTGAAACTACTACTACAAAAATAAAACTAGCTGCATCTTTGATCGCGGACCGCTTTATAAATAATTATGATTTTTTTCCTCTTCGAAAGCAAGGTATAATTTTTTTTATTGTTATTAGTTTTCTTTTTCTTTCCTTTTCATTAGCTGGATCTTTAATATCAGAAGAGTACGGAATTAGCTGCTATTCGGTCGCTGTGTGGCCGTATGCGGAGTTTTCTTTCGTTGTGCAAACTTGAGTTCTTCTTGGCTTTCCAGCCCGGTCTAAGAATTTAACTCTTCCTGTTTAGAAATTTGGAATAACGCCTAAAACCATAAAAGGGAATTTCGCTAGCTTTGTAAACCAGAGACTTGATAAGAAGAGAATCTAGACGAAATTTGGTCAAACGACAACTAGAAATATTGGAGTTAACAGAAAGATACCAGCTACATGTGCATTTCCAAATAAACTCTAACATCGTACATGATAACAATGCCCTCTGTCATAATTTCTTGTCTCTAAATAGATTATTCTAGAATCAATATTTGTATGAATTCAAATTATAAATACATTAGATGCTGCTGCGCTCATTGAGAGATTATGTTCTTCAATACAAACTAACATTTTGGAGCAATAAACGCCTTGCTCCCTAGCATTTTTTATTTCTTTAAGCTACTCCGAGATATTTTTTTTTCCTTAGCTGGGTGTTGCGTCTAAATTAACTTCTATTTTCATTCGAGGTGAAAGCGCCCGAAAATATGCATAATGCTCAGACATCATGAATACCAAAAGAGCATTAATAAGAGGAGTCTAAAACATGTACAGGCAAGATGAATGCAAATGACTTTTAGAATTCCTGTCTCTAAGTTGACAGCTGCATGTTTGCCTTCTACAGATGATGAATGTCGCATGATCATATTTAAGAAACCAATAGCAGACAGAGAAATGAGGGGCCACGTAATCAAAATGGAAGAGGTACCTAATCAGGGGAGCTGCCGGGTGTTGTGTTTTATTGAGCCCAACTGTGTGTCCATAAATTTTGGGCCTTGGCGGAAAGGAAAATACAAATGTGAGTTGAATAACGCCACTGAAGAGAGCAAACCATTCCCTGTGCTGCATAAGAAGATGGATTACATCTATCTCGGTATCGAGGTAAAAAGTTTTACTGTTGAGTTTCAGTCAGTGTTCAGTTCAGCTGTCTGATAGCTGTATCTGTTTACGAAACATTGACAGTACATTTTTCTTCGCATGTAAATTTTTCGTTTATGTTTGTTTTGTCTGCCAACGAAAACTCTGTGTTTGGTCAAACACTGAAGACAGTGTTTGATCACATTTCCAAACACCGCAAGGGTCGTCAAAAAAAAAACTCCGCTGCGTGTCGTAATTTCAACTACATATATCTCCTCGGTGTTTGGAAATGTGGTTACACACGGTCTTTTCTTGTTTGATATAATACTTCACAATGTGACAGGACAGACGCATAAAAAGCTGGCGTCAGTTTGTTAAGTATAAATCGGAAAGAGCATATGTGGACAACTGATTTTTCAATATTTTTTACACTCCATTTTTTTAACCAGAATCCATGCAGCCGCAGCCCATGTTTTAACAATGGAACTTGTCAAGTAGGATATACAGCAAAAGACTTCCGTTGTAAATGTTTACCAGGATTCACTGGGGAGCACTGCGAAGGTAAAAGTGAAATCTTAACAAAGGAAACATTTAGTAACCTTCTGGTACAGCTAGAACAATATGTATACTTCGAGTTGGAGACGGCGAGAATAAATCGTATGGAAAATTTCACCAAGATTCTTTGGACCCGAATCGAACTGAATTGGGCCTTTAATGTGGGCTTGATTTGCGCTTTTGTTTCCCTTGTATTTGGTAGTAGTGCTTACAACACTACCACCAAATACAAAAGTATTAAAAGCTCTTAAATAGAAACTTGAATGCTGCGTCTAAAACCTCCTTGAAAGACCTTTTAAAAAAAGTGCAACGTGTTGTTTACAGAAAGTAATGCTAGGATGACGCCAAAAAAAAAAAATTCACGCTTAAATGAGCTGTACTATAGTCATCCAGCTAGAAATTATGATTACGAAAAGAAGGCTTCAGCAAAAATATGGCTTAATTTAACTCTTTCACGGTCAAATGGTCGCTAAAAAAATACCGTTTTTAACCCTTAAATCAGGTTTATGGCTGACATGACGCTAAATGGCCTTGCTAGGTTTTGCTGAAAAAAACTATTTCTTGCCAAACAGATAGATTTCCCCAAGATTAAGTACAAAAATGTAGAATATTTTAATTTGGTGGATGCGCATAAGCCATTTCTTTTCTTTTTGTGATTTCCCTTTCCGAATGTTTTTATTGATCTTTTCCTTTCATTTTTCTCGGCCCTTTCACTCTCGCTACTTTTTACGTTTCATATTCTTTCCAGCTGCCGTAAAAAAGTTTGGTGTAAATTATGGGCAATGCCTGGAAATGGGACCTTGATCAATTATAGGTATAATGGGCCATTTTACCACCATTTTTGCACCAAAACTGATAACGTTTTTCAATTTGCTACGTCAGAATGCCGTCGATATCCAAAACCTACTGTTGTGCGAATATCCTAGCTCCACCATCTGCTTAACAAGAATATCTGGTCACATTTAAATTGTTGACGCCACAAGTGGTACAAAGAGCACGACTATTAAGTAGCCGTATATGACTCCTTGGGCGTCAAAGGGTTAACACGGGTTTCAAAGTACTGTTGCCCTGAAATATCTAGAATATCTAGATCCAAGGCAAAACATTTCTGGAGAAAATTTTTGCTGGAAGATCAAAATTTATGTATCTTAAATTTTTTAATTTCAGGGAATATTTTGTCACTTATGATCTGTCAACATGTGTCATCTATGGTCGTATGATTTGGCTTGTCTAAGGAAATTGTCTAGGCCATCCCTTGCATTTGCTACTAAAGCCTCGAATCATTTGACAAGAAAACAAAACAACAACAACAACAACAACAACAAGGACGGTTGTATCAGGATTTTCCAAAATTAAAAAAAAAAAGACACTGTTATCTGATTCGTTCTTCTTCTTATATATTCACAGCTTGCAACTTCGACTTCGAGCGTCGGATTGATGGCTGGAAAAGCACTGATACAGTGTTTAATAACCAACCAACGTTTGGTGACAACCCTACTGCCCGCAATAGAGGACAGCCATCCAAACACCAGGGGGACTGGTGGATAGGGGGATTCGAGAACAGGCCTTCCAAAGAGGCACAGGCGGGAGCCGTTCAAGGAGACGGACCCAGAGGAACTCTTACATCAACGCGCTTTCGTATTATTGGCAGAAAGATCTCGTTTCTCATCGGTGGAGGCTGTAACGTGACTGTCATTCGGGCAGAGCTACTGGTCGACAACGTGGTGAGAAGTAAATCGATCTCTCCAGCCTCTCTCGAACATCTCTAAGATTTCATGAGAGGTTATTGGTGTTAATGAGTAGAATAGAGATTATAGGGTGTGGTAGGTGCGCAAGTAATTGAATGCATGTACTCAAGGATTGTGAACGGTCATCAAAATTAAATTAGATTAATTTAATTAAATCAAGTGCAATTCAAATTACTTCTTTTCCTTGTGATCTGAGAATTCTTGTCTGTTTGTATTTAAGGTGGTCAGAAATAAGACTGGTTACTGCACGGAGACGATGCGCCGTAAAAGCTGGGACGTCCAAGACTTGATTGGTAAACTCGCTCGAGTCAGGCTCATTGATGCCAGCTCTGGTGGGTGGGGTCACATAAACTTTGATGATCTCAAAGGCGACATTGTTTGTGAGAAGGATTAAGGATTGGATGTTATATTGAACTGAGTGAGCAATGTTTAGAAGAACTGAGTTGCTTCGCTAAGACATAATCTCCTAGTTTAATGATTGCAATGACAGCGCTACGTAAACCGCTTTACTCTATAAAAAAGAAAAATAACTAAAACTGTAAATTAATAAGGGTTAAATACTTTGCAGCAATAAACCGGTGATAACAAATAACAAGCTGGGCTCACATTTGATTTGTTTCTTCCGTACCTGTTTTACTTTCTTCCCTTATTTGAAGACAAGGTGTTGTTGCGCAATAGCTTCGATTTCAAACCTGTTTAGCCTTGGTAGGGGGAAAGAGTTTTGAAGTGCCCGTGGTGATTTCGATCTGTCCTTGTTTAAACAGAAATCAAGCTTTCAACAATAACTATCTAACTTCTCGCGCGCTGATTGGCTCATTTTTATCATCAATAAGAGTACAGAGGCATAAAATTTTAATTTATGCAAGCTTTTAAGTTCCATTTTCAGCTGTCAAACCTTCAACTTTTTAACCAATGAGATTTTATGGACTTTTTTAAATAGCCAATCAAAAAGCGAGAAAAGCTATTGACAATGGTCGCGTCATTTTGAATAAAATTTCGCTCTTTGTTTACGGCAAGTTTACGGCGTCTTTTTCCCCTCATTTATTCCCGGCATTTGACCATTTTGGGGTCTTGTTATTTTAAAAAACAAATTGACTTCAGTTTTTCATGCGTCTGCCCTCTTATTGATGATAAATCTCGTCATAACAACGTCAAAGTTTACTGCAGAACCACTCGCCTGCGGCTCGTGGTTCCACAGCCACTTTGACAACGTTATGACGCAATTTATCATCAACAAGAGAACAGAGGTATAAAAACTGACGTCAATTTGTTAACTAGTCGTGAAACATTGTGACCTTTCCTGAAACTTAATAAGGAATATTGTGGTGCGCTTAGATTTTGACTTCGTGACTTGACGTTTCTATGACAAACATATTTTCACTTGCATTTATTTAGGTGAGAGTAAACTAAAAATTTAAGGTCGGTTAAAATACTGGTCAAGGTGGTTGTCAATAGTTTCCAGCTCTTTTTATCGCTTCTACTTTGATAGACCAATACTACTACTCTTTGTTCAATGATCCTGCAATGGCATCTCACAAATGCCCAACCATTGGTTAACAAGTTGTGCTCATCCTTTTTATATAACACTTTAACATTTCAACAACACAACCTCTCAAAAACACTCTTAATTTTAGCTTTAAGTGCTTATAACCCAAAAACGAGCTCAATGATCCTCATTTTTAATCATGGAATTGGGATAAGCATGATAAGATAAAACATTTTGAAAAGTTTCAAAAATTTTTTGGAGAGGGTTCAGAGCCACCTTAAATTTTTGACCCCACCAGGAGTCAAATACTCGGAGTCTCCAGCTCCCATAGTAACCTTTGGAGTGAACTCTTTTCGCCCCCCTTTTTTTATTTATAGCATTTGACCTCCTGGGAGTTTTCACTGGGAGCCACGTCTTTGAAACGCCCAATCAGATCACCCAATTATTTTAACATTTCACTATAGTTACGGAAGCCGTAATCGCACGTTATGATAAATAAAAATAGAAGGAAAGTGGGCTGACAATTCCAAACAAAGCTCAATGTTGTTTCTTCCTTCGAAATAACAAAGTTTCTACATTGCTTTATCCGGGCTGAGTTTTCAGAAGCTAAAATCAATGGATCGTTTAGATACACTACAGGCAGGATTGTTCCAAGATCGATGAGAAAGTTTGCAAATACGAGCTATACAGACACACACTGTCTGCTCCGAATTAATTGTACGCTAGATAGAAGGAGAAGGCGTATTAGGCCATTTATTTAAACTTTTGAGAGCACTTGCCATTCGGGCGAGTGACTCCCAAAATGACTGTAATTTTAACTCGCCCATGCAGAAAAATGCCTCCTCTCCCAAAAGTACTCTCCGCAATGACTCAAAAACCATATGTTTTTGGGGGGTATCTCGTAATCACGGAAGCGCATCTTGCCATTTCGTGTTGGGCTTTCTCAGACTTGTTCTGCCTCCTTCGCATTACGGACCGATTTCACTGTTTATCCTCGTCAGTTTTATCATCAACCTTGGACACGTTTCCGTCGTTTTACCTGAAAAACAGCTTAACGAACAGCTGGCACTTCCTAATTCGCCTATATCCCTAGAATCGAGACATTGGGGAAGTCAAACAACTTGTCGGCACGTGCAAGTTATACTAAAAGACTTTCAACCCAAAGATAACTACAACTTTAATTTTCCTTAATTTTTCTTCTTTTAATTTTCCTTAATTTTTCTTCTTTTAATTTTCTTTATAAGGTTCATTCCTTAGCGAAGGAAACATCGTAGCCCCTCTCGTGTGCCATCTTCCATTCCCATGCCGTAATTCTTGGTTTTCACTCACGTGATCGACAGTCGTGTTTTCTCACGGAAACAAAGAAAAGATTCACATAAAAATAGAGTTCAATTCCCGGAGGTTAAATTTTGGGCTCCAACATGGCCGTCGTTTCTTTGTTTAGGGGCTCCAACATGGCGGCCACGACGTCAGGCGAAAACTAAGAAATACGTGGCGGCTCAACTAGAGACCAGCCTTATCACTATATACATACACGTGTAACCGTTCTCTAAATTATTACTAAGAAAAAAACGGATTTCATTTTGCCCCGTTTATGAAACAATAAGTTGCATTTTATTGACAAATTAGTTAAGTTTCTCGAAAGATTAAAATGGTATGACTTAGAGATATTCTTGCCAAAATAGAAAATAAAAAGGACTGTTGTCATTATTTAAGCTTAAATAATTTCCTAAAACTAAAAATCGTACTCGCCAAACGGGCGAGTGATCTTTGATTGGTACTCATCCGACGCCGGTTTTTACGCTCATGTGGGCTAGCGGGCGAGCGCTAATTTTTAACACTCCTGAGCTACAGTTAAATTTGGATATATTCTCATCTCTCGTGCGTAGTTGTCTAGCAAAATCAATTATTTTGTATGTTAATGACGTGATGAAAAGGGAACAAATTGTGCAGTGGTTGGTCTTAAGCGATTCTTCCCACGGCAGGGCCACAAAATTAAAGTGTGAAGCCGTCTCCAAGACTTATTCGATTTGACTTTACAACCTGCGTACGTAACGTATTATAACACTCTTTTTGTACCTTCAGTGCAGCTAACATCCTAATTTTTAACGAACCATGACCATTATATTTAGGTGTCAATCAATCTATGTTAATAATAGCGACCTTTCAACACAGGTGTTTTAGAACCACGGATGTGAACCGTGAGTTAATGCTTTTCCTTCTAACCCGTTTTCACCCCGGCCCCACAAATAAGTTGGAAGTTCTCCTTTTAGCGTCTACAACCTGATGTTTTTTAACAAAAAGTTGATAAAAAGCGCCAGAATAAAGAAAGTTCGACTGCCTGTCCAATTTTTTTTCTTTCAAAAACTACTGCTGACAAGAAATATTCATAAAAATGGAAATAGAAGAGGTTAAGGGCCCATTAACCGATCTTTTCGAGCCGTTGCTAGGGAAAATTTATTCTCATATAACCTCGTCATTTTTGGTTACTTCAGAGTTATTTCATGTGTTTTAACTTTTTCATGATCAGTAACACTAGTGATGACGTCATCAGGCCACGCCCATGGTCATGTGACTAATACAGAAAAAATGCAAAGGCTCCCAGGCAGATTACTTTCTCGGGATTTTTTTCATTGATTTAATATTTTAATTTAAATCTTCATTACGCTATGCATCGATTTTGTATCATTTCTAAAAGGTCAGATTTTGAAAGCATTTCAAAATATTGAAAAATTCGTAATTTTCTGAAAAAAGCATGATTTCGAAAAAGAAATGCATAGCTATGTTGCCAATGTTGGCTTTAATCGGAATTCGTCGAAAAAGGCTGGACTTAATGAAAAACCGCGTTTCCTTTAGCATTTAAAGAAACCGGAAGTGCGCCCGATATATATTGGAAGTTATCCTATCAGCGCGTGCGCAATTTACATTACCAGCGCACTTCGGTAAGATCAAACAAAGCCACACGGAGTTAGTTTTTCTCTTTCTATTGCTCTTGTTTTTCTGTCTTTCTCCTATTTTGTCTTCGCTAGTACCTTTTTACTTTGCATTTTGCGAAACACAAAGAAAAACATCTAAAATGTAAGCGAATTTGCAAGTTTTTGAGTTGTGTTTATTTTCCGTGCTCAGGCTGACGGTCAGCTGTAATAAAAACAAAACAAAAAAACGCCCGCTTGGGTAGCCAATCACAGCGCAAGATTTTGTTCATCTACCCGCTCACGGAGCTAGCCATGTATGTAATAAAATATTTATATATATATTAATATCGGGTTTCAGCATAATAGCTCATCGAAGCCTTTACAGGCTGTTTATGCCCCTTAACATGCTGAACTTATAGCTTGCAAGCAATTCAATGCAAGGCTATCACAGTATCTAGGACGGTCGCTATCTTTCACTGAGGTACTGGAGAGGAATTCTGCCATTTACTAAAAATAACAGCTTTATCCAGAGCGGAGTTTGGGAAAAAGAAAACGTCTGTATTATAATAGTGCTTAATATTCCTTAATGTTTGTTTTATATTTTATTACACAGAAGCCTTCAATTTCTTCTTGGCGAGGCCGTAAAAACCGTGGTCGAACAAAACCGAAGGTAAGACAGCAGAAAGGTTAGTATAAGGAGCTACTGATATGGAACGATGAAGATCCTAACACCAGGAAGATCCTGCATCGAAGACGAAAAACTTTTCGTTTTGTTTACAGTCAAAAAATTCTGTTGAGGTGGTAACCAAGTGAAGTAGGAACTGAAAGTGGAACATTGTCTGTACTTAGCAGTTGACCGCCTGGGCACCATTATGTTTTTATGCTCTTAATCTCTAGTAATAGGATCTTAATACCAAGCGAAGGTAGTTTGCATAGTGCTACGATCTTCGTTACGTAAGAATGTATGAGCTTATTAGCGCTTTAATTATCCACACAGAAATTAATCAGTGTTTGTAAAACAATCTTGAATATTAGACCTAAAGAGCTAATAACTTCACCATGTTTCACCAAGTTTCACCACCTCTTTAATTGTTTGGAGTCAATTAAGACGAGCCCCTATTAATATAAAACAAAGAATTAGTCGCCTGAAGCATTTGATTTGAATTACACTTCACCACGGATAATTCAAGTAGAATATCAAGTGGAAAAACTTATTACCGTGATAACAGGAGAAGAGATGAGACTAAGGTTTCAAATTTCTATTCTATAGTTACTCTCCGTTCAGTTTAAAGAATTAAATATCTTACAATATCATTAAGAACCCTTATGCCAAAAGCCAAAGAAAGGTTATGTTGCAAATTCCTCCAATATGTAAATTAAAATGAGTTTGATTAATCCATCAAAACAGATGTCAAAGTTACGTATTCGTACTCGCTTTGTTTTGAACAGAGCCAAAAAGGTTCAAAAACTTAGGGACCGTTCATTTTTCATAAGGTAGGGGGGGCTGGTGGGATTTGGGGGGGGGCATGCGAAAAAAAATGGCTTTCGAGGGGGGGCCATCCCAAAAAAATAAGGGAAAAAGGGGGGGTCACGGGAAATATTTTAGTAAAACTTTAAAATGGCAAGTAGTCAATAGCGCCCATAGGGGCAGTAACCAATCAGGAGCCAGGGATTATACCACGTGACCAAGATTTTCCCATACATTCTCTTAAAGTTGTAAATCCAAGATGGCCCTTTGGTAGCAAAACATGGCGCCCGTGACGTCACAGGTCACGTGCATGTCCAAATAAGGGCAACATGAAATCGAGGTTCGTGTGCGAATAAAAAGGTGTTGAGTTGTTGAGTTTGGCATTGTTGTTTGGAGATCGACGCGAAAAAGGATGACTTCGGAGGAGAGCAAGACGAAGGTGGAGGTGATTAGTATTCCTGCCGGGGCGTTGCCAGACGACATTCCGAGAGAGGAGTTTGCAGCGAGAGTGTTGGATGCCGTGAAGGATAGTATTCTTGGAAAGATTATGAAAAGCTCCGTTAGGGACAGTACGGATAACCTCCTGAAGAAAGAGATGACGAAGCTGGCGGATGAGGTGATCAAGTTCAGACAGGCCATGTCAAGGAAGATGTTGGAGGACGAGTCTCTGGATAAAAAGGAACCTGTGCGTTTGGAGAGGTTGTCGGAGAGTTTTGATGCCGGATGGAAAGAGTGGAAGAGTGGTTGGGGTGACAGAGAAGAGTTGGCGTATCAAGCATTTATCGAAACGATGACGTCACCAGAGGAGTGAAAAAACATTTTTATTTTATGCCTGTAACTAATAAAGATCCTATAAAGAGAGAATGTACATGGTTTGTTGCGTGATTTTTTTCATCGTCTCTAGGGCTTGCATGTCATTGGTTCCTAGATGCACGAGGGATAGCATCATGGTTTGTGGGGTGAGAAATTCTCCGTGAAGGCCTGAGGAGGATTCGAACACGCGTCCGAAGGGCCAGACTTTGGAGAGGTCTCTTCTCATGTACCAGGGGTAGGGAAAGTGTTGGGTGAGGAAGAGGAGCATGACATCTTCGTCGGGGTGGGGTTCGTCCAAACGTATTTTACAGGCCAGGGGTCTCTAAAAAGAAAAAAGAAAAAAATTTTAATGCCCCGACCAGGAATCGAACCTGGGTCTTTGAAGCGCTTACCTCTTTAGGACTTGGTTTTGGGGATGTCATCGGGAGGAAGTCCGAAATTCACGGTATTGCAATGAGGGCAGCGTCTTTCGGAGGGTTTCAACCACCAGGTGTGGAGGGCTTTACAGCTTCCGTGAAAGAATTGGTTGCAACAGGATGTCAGGAAGTAGTCGCTGATACTGTGATTGGGAGTGAATCCTTCCTTACACCATATACATTCGGGTTTAGGAAATCGAGACATGGAGTCTGAAAATAGAGCAAAAAACAACTTTTTATTGGACACCACGACTTGAATTGACAGGGTGGGACGTGTGCACGGTCCTATTGACCGGCGCCCTTTTTTCTTCGGGATAACAATCAATAAACGATTTGACGTGATTGACACGTGACAGGGCCTGGTCGTAACTGTTTCCCAGGAAGACGGGTTCGTAACAGTTGGTTTCCAGATTGTGGTACATGCCGTAGATGACCCCGCAACAGGTGGCGTAGACGCACCCTAGTCCCCAGTCTTTTCTCAGTGGCCCTGTGAGCGCGCGTACGAATCGGGTGTGGTTCCCTTTTCTGCTTAATTCTAGGATCGGTTGGCGGCAGCAGGGTCTCAGCTGTTTGCATACGTGACAATGGAGGGGTGGTTCCATAGCTAAAAATGAAGCAATTGTTGGTAAGTGTCGCGGACAAAGTCTACGTGAATGACTAAATCATTGATCTCGTCCTCGTCGATGGTCCCTAGCCTCTCCTCCAGGAACAAAATATCTAGTTCGTCTAGGGCCACCCGGATAAAATCTAAAAGTTGTTCTAGGTCAATGTACAAGGGTGTCTCTTCTTCGTCCTTCATCCACTCTCTCACCCGCTTTTCCCTGGTGGTCAACTCTACGTTACACTTCTCTAATACTTCCATGCTATACTCACTCGGTACCTTGAGGAGCCACACCAACGATAGTACCCACAGTCTTCTGTAATGGGCGCTCATACAAGTCAGAAAAACTCAGAGTGAAAGTGAACGGTCCGACTCGGTTTTTTATACACACGGTATGACGGTGTCCAGTCTCCTACCGTGAGTGGGTGTGGTAGGGGGATACCCCCTATCCCCCGGGTCTGGGGTAACACGTGACTTCGTCTTGATCTGTGATTGGCTGGACGGATCTGTATAAAGCGAATCCGCGCCGCCCCGATTTTCACTCTGAGTTTTAAACTTGTATTGAGCGCTGTCATGGCCTTGAGGGAGATATATCTGCAGAACAATTTCAGACCTAGAAAGCCTGATACTACGTACGAGGAGGCAATTGACCGAATGGACGAGGCATGGACCCGATTCTATGAGAGTATGGATTTTCCTATCCGGGATTTGTTGGCGGGCCGTCGGTGGCTGACAAGGTTCAAAGACTCGAGCCAGCTCGAGGTAATGCTCCACCAAATCTTGTTTTTCATGGATGAGCAGAGAGAGAATTGGACCCGGAGTCTATTCCAGTACCGAAGCATTGAGAAATGTTTCAGCCGAACCTTGTTTAATGCGATCCATGCCATACGTAAGAACCTTGTATGGGACGTGAAGGTTAAGCCGCCCGTGGACCGTATTACGTTTCATAGACTGATGTTATGTTACGGTTTTGAGCCATTTCAGTCCACGTGGACCAAGAGACAAAAGAAGACAGCGAGACGCCATGTGAACGTTATCAATTTTTATTACAGCGTTTTTAACAAATGTACTCAAGTAACGATGCGTTCGATGATCAACGCGGAGGATAAATTACCCAACATGTAAATATTGTGAAATAAAAATCGGAGTGTGTTTACAAAAAAACTGTGTCTGTCTTTTCTTAGGTTGTGTTTTGCCCATTGATCAGTATGGTTTCGGCGACTCCTCGTGGGTATTCGTCGATCCATTGAAAGAACTTGCAGGTGCGCTTGGGACACTTGAGATAGAGCCTGTCTGGGTTGGACTGGGAGTGGGATGTGGCTAAGACCAGGGACTTGCTGCATAGACATCGGAAACGAGCTGGGTCGATGTTCCTGTAGCAGGGGTGGGTCTGTTCTTCGACGCGTCTCAGGTAAGTGCTCACCTCTTTGACGCCACAGGTCACATAACACTTGGTGTAGAATCTGGAAGAGGGGCATCGGTAATACTCCCAGGTACTACCGTCTGGGGTTTTCACGCTTCCATATTCCATGGGTACCATGCGACGCGGGCAGGTGGGATCTTGTGGTTTCAGTTGGTTCAGGAACTGATCGGGGTCGAATTCCTCCAACACTTGTACTTCGGTGGATTCTCCTTGGTCATCCACTTCAGGTGGCACTTCTACGAGGTTGTCTTTCTTGAATTTGCCGAGTCCCAGGGGTTCCAGTACTTGCAGGACTTGCATGGTTCGAGGAGGTGAGTCTCTTATCACGGTCATGCATCCGCCTTGAATGGCAGGTAGCTTTGAGTCTGTAAAGATAGAGATTGAGTTAGTATCCCAACAAGGTGTTTTCACGTCGCATGGTTTCTAGGATGTGGGTGGTTTTTCGCACGTTCTTGGGGGTCAGTCTTTGCCTTTGCTTGTAATGGTTACTTTTCATTTGGCTTCTACATTCTTGACGTTGGATCGAAAAGGCGCTCCATGGTCGCGAGAAGCCTTTGAGAGGGACGGTGGTCCAACTGACCGAGTCCGGGGTGATCTCTTTGAAGAGGACGCGTTCGTTGAAACGTAGTCTGGCACGAGGTTTTTTGAATAACCATCTATCTAAGGTGGATTGTAGTTTACCTTCTCCTTCCACTCTCTTGGGTAGGAGCAGTTTCAGTCTCTTACGCGCCTCCTTCTTTTTCTTTTTCTTTTTCCTGTCGGGTTCAACGTGTGAATCCATGACTACGACTGCTGAAAAGTGACTCGTGATGGAATGCGTGGTTCGACTTTATGGACGTTTTTTACGACCAATCGGTGACGTGTGGTGTGATGGGATCATGTGACGGTCTTCGTTCCGATTGGTGGATCTGAAAAAGGGCGCGTGATCCGGGAAAAGTACGGAGTGAAAGTGGATCCACAGCGCGGGTATAAAAGGAGCCCGTTGGACGCAGCGAATCATTCTCGACTTGCTCTTGACGCGGTGATGACCTATAGACCTATGAATGATAGAGACGTGCAAGAGATCATTGAAGATTTGAGACGACATTTGAATCAAGCTTCTGACGATTTGGATATAATCGAAAAAGAAGGCGAAAGATCGTCCTATGTGAGGCTAATTGACTTAGAATTGCACGTTGTTGGTCCCTTGTACTTTAGGCTTCAAAGACACCTGACTGACTGGGGAGACCCGAAGCACCATCCTGAATTGTCGGATCTAGGAAGAAAGAGGTTTGACGAGGCAAGATGACTTACTATAGCAACTCGAACCAGATTCGGGACTTAGTGAAGCAGATCGTGGATCAGAAGGTACACACTTTAAGAGATCTCGATGCCATTCCGGATGCTAAAGTGGACATGTACATTTTTGACAATCTCTTCGAACCGTTAGGTCAAATACCCGATAGTCTGTGGTCTTTTGAGCTCTTGATGAGACGTCGTCCTGACTGGGGTGGTACGATTTTGGAGATGATGAAGAGGAACGAAAAGGTGTACCTTTTCTGCGGTGAGTGGTGTCGCGTGATGTACAGAAGTGGTAGCGGTCAATTCAAATTCATTCATTGTCGGGATCCCGCCCTGGACGCCGAGCGTGCCTGTTTGATCGCCACGGATCACCTCACGTACATGATGAGCGATGCCATCCGTGATCTGTTTGAACCCTTGCGTTTCGCTCGAGACCTGTCACGACGGGTGATGGAGTCCGACAAGAGTCCCAAGGTGGAGGAGATACTGACTTTCAACAGGTGCGCTCACAAGGAAACGTGTCTGAAGTTGGAAGAGTTGATCTACGATGTCATGCGTCAGCGTGATCTGTGGAAGGATCGGTTTTTCTTTCGTGCCCTAGAAGCGGATGAGGATGACCTGTGTGGTGATTGTAGAGAGAGTATGCGACAAGCATTCTATGTGAAGGGGGACGAGGAGGAAGCCCTGAAGTGGAGACCCGGTAAAGGGTATTGTGATTGGAGAAATTGTAAATATTATGCCATGGATACCTATGAGGAAGACTGTGATAATGAGTATGGTCAGGAATGTAAGAACTCTGAATATGTTCAATGCTTTTCAGATTCGGACTAAGTCTTTTTCGCCTTCTTTTTCGTTTTATCCAATCAGAGTCGATTTTACGTAAGAACCAATCAGGCACGACGTTTTTGTACATATAAGAAAGTCGAAATAAAAAAATTGGGTTCAAATCATTATGTCTCATGCCTTGAGTTGGTTGATCTCGAGAGTGTGTGCGACCATGGCCGATCGATGGTGTTGGACGACCTTGTGTTCCAAGTGCGCTAGAGTCTACGAGCGATACGGTAAGGGTGAACCCATCCCTGACCATTTCAGTGATTCGCCCTTGGAGGTGTTTGACTATACCGACGTCGAACCCAACGTGATGCGTTTTGTCGTTTATATCTTGTGGTTGAAACGGCAACCCGATTCATTTAAGAAGTATTTCGAGGTACGGGAGCAACGTTTCGAGTTGTGGAGACAGTGCAGTTACAAACTTTATCGACTATGAAGAAAGGTCAAAAGAAGAAGCAAAAGCCGCTTTCGACCGGAACGTTACTGGAACGGTACCGGGATCCTTCCAGACCCGGTAGTCTGGGTGGTCTGACGCGATTCGCCCAGGCCAATAAGATCTCGGTACGACGTGCTCGCGAGGTCTTGCAACGGGATTTGGGGTACACGCTGCACAAACCCAGACGTCGTCGTTTTCCCACGGTCCCGGTGGTGGTGTTCGGCATCGACGAGCAGTGGACGGCCGACCTGATCGAGGTGATCAATATTTCAAGGTACAATCGAGGGTATCGTTATCTCTTGACGGTGGTGGACGTGTTTTCCATGCACGCCTGGGTCCAACCCTTGAAGAGCAAGACGGGTAAAGCGGTGACGGAAGCCATGACAAAGATCTTGAAAGGAGGTAGAAAACCCCTCAATCTTCAGACGGACGACGGGAAGGAATTCTACAACAAGACGTTTCAGGATTTGATGAAGCAGAAAGGCATTCATCATTTTTCGACACGTGGGGATACGAAATCCAGTGTGGTGGAACGGTTCAATCGGACCCTGAAAGAACGTTTGTACCGATACTTCACCGTGAAGAATACGATGACGTTTGTGCCCGTGTTACAAGATCTGGTCCGAGGGTACAATCGATCGTATCATCGCAGTATCAAGAGGGCTCCCGATCAAGTGACTTTAGCCAATAGCGAGGACGTGTGGGAGACTCTTTACGGGAAGAAAAAGGGAAAAAAATCGAGACGACCTCCGCTGAAAGTCGGGGATCGTGTGAGACTGAACAAAAAGTTCCGACAGTTCAAGAAAGGGTATTTACCCGGTTGGACCGAAGAGGTGTTTGTGATACGCCGAGTGCGTCCTGGGAAGGTCACCACGTACAAGGTGGAAGAATGGGACGGCACGGCGGTCGAAGGCACGTTTTACGCGCAAGATTTGCAAAAGGTGGACGTGAAAGACGACGATCTGTTCCGCATCGACAAGATCGTCAAACGAAAAGGGGATAAAGTCTTGGTGCGTTGGAAAGGTTGGCCAGTCAAGTACGACAGTTGGGTGGATAAAAAAGGCTTGTACGTGACCCAAAAGCCCAAGACGAAAAAATGAAAGACTTTTACGTGCAGTTGATGAGCAATGCCAGCACGAGCGAGTTCACGGACAACAAGGCCAACAGTTTCAAGAACCGTCTGCCGTATCCGCTCCTGTTTGAATCCGACAAGGAATGGAAAGTGGGATTGGCGAGCGTGTCTTACCCGATTCCTCCGTCACGACCGCATCAAGTACCGGTCACTCAAACGCACGACTTTGACGATGACGACTACGTGTTCGGTATGGATTGGACCATTGAAACGTTCAGGTTGCAAGACGACGGGATTACGTGGCGTCCCTCGCTATACCCCGTGACATTTTAAGTCACCGGGAAGGAACTGAACCGTGACCGACACAAAGTGACGAGCGGTAAATCTCTCATGCAATACCTCATCCATCGTTTTCACGAACGCCTGTATCATTACATGGATCATGCGGGTGAAAGTCTACGAGCACCGGACGGGAAAAAATACTACCCCGTGTTCCGATGGGAAGGCAACGATTTGATTATCGACAACACCGACACGTTCCTCGACGAGTCCGGAGACAGAAAACGTCCCAGAGTGTATTTTGGTCCTAAACTGGTCAAGAAGTTGGGTTTGATTCGCGAGGAATCGTATTACTCCGTTCACTTGGACATGAACATGATCAAGATCTTTCCCAACGACAAAGTCCCGTCTGATTTCAAGAAAGACTGGACCAACCATGACAGCAATCGATCTCGCGAATTTTGGAATTTGAGCGGCCGCGGAGTGTTACAGCTCAGTCCCTATTGCAACTGGCGCTTCAGTTACCTGGACGAGGAATACGCCAAGACCTATCATCGCGGAGTCGTCGTTCATCCGGACCTCCCTCCGCCTCGGAGTCCCATGTACCTGTATTCGAATGTAGGTCGTAGCACCATCACGGGGAATCGAGTCACGGATCTCTTGAGAGAAGTACTCCACGACCCGATCAAGACGACGTACGAACCGAATCAGATTCAATATAAACCCGTGCGCAGCAACGTTTTGGATATAGTGGAGGTGCAATTGGCCGAGAACGACGGAAGACTGGTGGACTTTACCTCGGGAGTGACCTCGGTGACATTACACTTCAAGTATGAATGAGTCTGTCGACGACTTTTACGTGCAACTGATGAGCAATGCCAGCACGAGCGAGTTCCCGGACAACAAGGCCAACAGTTTCAAGAACCGTCTGCCGAACCCGTTGCAGTTGAGAGAGTCGGGATGGAAAGTGGGTATCAGCGACCTCTCGTTTCCGTCCGCGACGCGTAAGATGGACTTGAAGGATTCTCTTCTGTTTGAAATCTGGTGGATCAATATGGTGGACGCGGATCGAAACATATACAGCCGGGTCTCTTCAGTGACGCGAGAGGGCGATTTGGAATTCACGCCGAGGACCGGTACCGAGTTGATGAACGCGATACGAGATCGATACATGCGTAGGTTGAGAGATCGAACGGATGCTGACGTGACGATGTACAAGAAAAAAAGCAAACCCGACGATCCAACCGAATTGCTGTACACGGTCATGCATCGGGCCGAGCATGGAGAATGCGTCCTGGACAATTCGAGAACGTGCATCAGCCTCCTGATCAACGGTAAACGCGTCTACCCACAAATGTCCATCGGCATCGAATTGGCCAAGAAGATGAAATGGGTGAAGATGGGAACATTGCAAAACGGTCAACCCGGTTACGTCTTGGGACCTCACTTGAGGAAAGAATTTCCCACAGAAGTCATACCCACGGCCACGGACTTGATCATAGGTCAGAATGACGGGGACGAGACATTTTACAAGATCGACCCGGACACCTTACATTTGAGTTGTTTCATCAATTGGGTTTTCACGGATTTGGATCGCAGTTACGAAGAGGCGTTCGGTCACGAGCGTCGTTCCTTGTTCGTGTATTCGAATGTGGGACAGAGTATGGTGACGGGGAATCAAGTCACGGACATGTTGAAACAGGTTCGTTACGATCCGGACGTGATCGACCTTCAACCGAGACACATCCTATATCTACCGGTGCGCACGACCTTTTTGAACATTGTCGAGACGCAGGTATCTGAGAACGACGGACGACTGGTGGACTTTGCGTCGGGCGTGACCACGATCACGTTGCATTTCAAGAAAGGATGAGTGATTTTTACGTCAGCTTACCCAGTCACAGCGGTAAGAGCGAGTTCCCGGACAACAAGGCGAACCATTTCAAGATCAGGTTACCACGTCCCCTACGCCTGAATGGAGAAGGAGGCTGGAAAGTGGGAATGAGTAGCATCGCCATGCCGGATGCGCACGTGACGTTGCCTTCTTTCACCGCTTCTGAGGATGAAACCATCTTGTCCTCTTACACATGGAGACGCATAGAATCGAGTAGTTACTACACGTATGGAGAAGCTTACTTCGATACGAATGACCTCAAAGAGGTATTTTACAACGTGGACGGTGTCGGATTCATGAAATCCATGATCGCCTTTTTCACGCGACAACGCATCTTCAAGAACTCCGGACCCAAATTGGGAGCCAAATATGTCACGAGTGATGGGAAGAGAAGCTACGTCAAGTTCAAGTGGGAAGGTGATGAACTGGTCACGGACAACAAAAACACCTTTCGTCCGGTCACGCATTTCCCCGCGTTCCACGTCAATGTTGAACTGGCTTTAAAAATGGGATGGCTCAAAAAGAACAGCAGTGGTTACGAACTGGGACCTAACTTGCAGATCGAATTCATCGACGATGTCGTTCCGGACATTAGCGTCGTCGGGGACGTCCATGACAAGGACGGATCACCTGTCTTTTGGAGTGTCATCACAGATAAAGGAGGAAATGGAGATTTTTTAAAACTCAGCATCTATTGCAATTGGCGTTTTCTTAACCTGAACAAAGCTTTCGAGGTGGTGGTTGGAAGCAGTTCGCATTCCTTGTTCGTCTACTCTGACGTGTGTAGAAGTGGCGTGGTGGGAAATCAAGTCACGGATGTACTGAGAGAGGTCAACTTGATTCGAAGAGGTGCGGGTGTTCAGTATTTCGAGCCTTACCACATTCAATATATTCCCGTGCGCAAAGACGTCATTGACATAATAGAGGTGCAAGTGGCTGAGACAACTGGAGAACTGGTGAGATTTGTACCTGGCAATACGATCGTGACGTTACACTTTAAGAAAGAATGATCGGTGGAACGTTGGTACGATTTCATCCCGATAAAATGAAGCAAACCGGAGACGGATTCGGCATGGCTTGGAGAGGTGTCAAGAAACGAGGTCCCGGCATTCTCCGAGACTTTATCACCGAGGCGGCCACGGAAGGTCTGAAAGGTTTAAATTCGGGTGGCAAGGGAGGAAAGCCCAATTGGAGAGGTGGACTCGCCGGGGTCAAGAGAGGAGCGACACGAGCCGTGAAACGTAAAGCGACGCAAGAGATCAAACGGGCGTTGGCGAAAAAAGTGAGAAAAGATCTATTTGGAGTATGAATCCCATTTACTCGAGGCGCGTGAGACTTATCCCGATACGACGAACGTATAAAGGCGGATCTATCTTCCCGTCCCGATCAAAACGCCCGAATTATCGTTGGGTGCAGTCGGCCCTGAGAAGGAGACGAAGACGACGACGACGTAGACGATGACGGACCTCGTGGCTCATGCCCGGTCGGCGGGGGTTCGTAACCCTCGTCTGAACATGTTCAGTACCCCTCCCACGGATGTCAGCATGTCGTCTCGACGGTTGGTGAGAATCAACCCGTTCAATACAGGGATCAATCCAGTGACCTTCCAAGTCGATCCTCAAGAAGACTTTACCGACTTGAACGAGAGTTTCTTCGAAGTGGAATTGACCGTCAAGAAAGGTAACAACACGAATCTGCTGACAGCGGATGTCATTGGACTCGCCAATAATCTGGCCCACACTCTCTTCAAACAGATCAATGTGAGATTGAATGGGACTCTCATCAGCCCCCAGACGGACACTTACCACCTCAAAGCTTACATCGAGACACTGTTGAACCACGACCGAGACGACGGTGAATCGATCCTGGCACCCTGCGGTTGGTAGAATTGTCTCGGTGTACCCGACGACGGAGATGCAGATGAATTGACGGCCAATCAGCTGAATTTTGCCGCCCCCCACGCTGACTATACTGCTTTACCTCAAGATCTCAAGAATTTGGTCCTGGGACGATCCCAGTTTCTGGATGGAGAAGCCGTGACTTTGAGGTTCAAACCTTTCCTGGAAGTGTTTCATCTCAGCAAATTACTGTTACCTGGCGTGCAGATCCAGATCGACATGTACTTCAATACCCCAGCCCTGTGGACCATCCGATGGGACGGTGCCAATACTCTCAGACTGACTGAAGCCGACGTGAAAGTGAGATTGTTCCTGTCTCAAGTGAGAGTGACTCCCTCGGTGTACCGAGAGATCATTACCAGCCTGAAAGGTGGAAGAGTGGCCACTTACCCCACGGTGAGAGGGGAAATTCGCACTTACTCGCATCCCAACGACAATCGTCACTTTGAGTGCAGCAATCCTTTCCACAGTAAGCCACCTAATCGGTTAGTGGTGTTGTTGTTGAAACAAGCGGCCTTCAACGGAACCATCACCGAGAGTCCGTTCAATTTTGGAAAATTCAATCTGGCTTCCATCAAACAATTGGTGAGAGGTGAAGAGTACCCCTACGAGACCTTGGAACTCGATCACGATGGGGACAGTAAAGATCAGAGAGGCTACTACAGATTCCTCCAAGCCTCAGGAGTGTTGTGCAGGGGAAAAGGAAACATGGTCAGAAAAGTGGATTGGGGGGACGGCAAGAGATGCAACATGTTTGTATTTGACAACACAGCCAATGGATGTTTGGACAGTCCAGTGTTGAACCCCAAGCAAGAAGGTGAACTGCGTCTGGTGATCGATTTCGGAGCCAATCCGGGAGAAAACCTGACCATCTTGTTGTACGGCGAATTCGAGAACTTGCTGGAGATCAACGAGAACCGAGTCGTCATCTACGACGTGTACCAATGAGAAGAAAAAATGGAGAAAGTAGCCTTGAATAATATACAATTGGATCATTTGGCACGGACGAATCCGTCCCTACGCTGTGTCTTTTACGGCACGGTCCCTTGCGATCGACTTCCCAGGTCACTCCCCCAAGAAGGACCGACCGCTTACATCGTGAACACGGACCCTCACGACAAACCGGGCGTGCATTGGATCGCTTTGTGGGCCGACAAGAACAAGTGCGAGATACTG
This sequence comes from Orbicella faveolata, assembly GCF_042242905.1. Lineage (NCBI taxonomy): Eukaryota > Metazoa > Cnidaria > Anthozoa > Scleractinia > Merulinidae > Orbicella > Orbicella faveolata. Next base: position 10,209,134 of record NW_028301539.1, on the reverse strand, counting down.
GACAGTTACGGTCTACCGTTGGACGCGTACGGAACCGCCGAACCGATCCAAGAATGGTTGGATCGTCATTTCAAGTACCAGATTCACAACGGCAGGAGTCTGCAGTCCCTGTTCAGCCAGAGTTGCGGCGGTTACGCCCTGATGTTCCTGATCGACCGAGCCGAAGGTCGTGACATGAACGAGTTCTTGAATCGTTTTAAGAAAAACGAGTTTGTGGAAAACGATCGTAAAGTAGGACACATGGTAGAACGTTTGATCGTGAACGAATTGACCTGGCGCAAGATTTGTAAAACCCCGTGTCACCAGGACACGTGCGGTTCCTCCAGAGGAGTGCGTCATTTGTTATAAAGTAAGCTGTTCGAAATAAAAAGTGTTCATTTTTGAGAGAACAAGGATGTTGCGTGGTGAGTGCATAAAAAGGTGCGACGGAAAATGAAATTGTTCATTACGGGTTTACTGACAAAACAAGACACAACATGGCTCTTCAGTTTCAAGGGCATAGACATTTGGACGACGTGATAGCCAGGTTAGAAAAACGCTATGGAAAAGCCGGTGGAAAGACGCCTCAACCCAGTGAGGCTCATTTCAAGAAAAACCAACCGCCAAAAAGACGGCTCGATCTGAAAATACTTCAACCCGCCAAAAGACAAGTGTCTTTTCAACCGCCGTCTGTCCTTGACACCGGTGCATTACCAGCGACGGTGACCACCCGTAGGAAACGCAAGAGAGCGCCCGCCAAGCCGAAGCTTTCCGTGAAAGAAGATAGGAAAAGAAGAATGAAAAAGAGGCATTGGTACGAAGACAAGTTCGGAGATTTGAGTAAATTCGCCAAGAAACCTCGAAAAAAGAAATCGGCGCCTGCCAAGCGTCCCAAGAGAGCCGCTGCCAAGAGAGCCATGGCCAAGATCAAGAGGGGAAAAGCGTGGTACGCCAGGAAATTCCAGGTGGGGAAGTTCGCCAAGGGTCGCTCCAAGAAAGAACCCATCTGTTTCAATCGTAAGGTCACACTATTGGGTCTGTTGAAACGCATCCCAGCCGTCAAGACCCCATTGGCCAAGTTGTTCAGATAAAAACGGAGCGTCTCGAGACCCTGGACCATTTCAAGCTCATGGAACGACGCAAAGCGTTTCAATTTCACACGCCGTCGAGTTTGTTGATAGCGGGTCCGTCGGGGTGCGGCAAGACGGTGTTCACTACCAAACTGCTCTTGGAGAACGGCGACTTGTTCCAACAGACACCGAAGAGTATTCGTTACTGCTACGGATCGTGGCAAGACGGTTTCCAAAAGCTCAAGAAAGGTGGGGTCAAGTTTTACGAAGGCATCCCCGACAGCGAACAGTTACCCCGATGGTTTCCTGGAGGGGGTGTGTTGGTCTTGGACGATCTGATGGACGAGGGTGGTAACGACAAGCGCGTGTTGGATCTCTTCACCAAACATTCGCATCATCGGAACATCACGGTGATTTACTTGTGTCAGGATCTATTCCCTAACGGAAAATTCGCCAAGACCATTTCCCGAAACGCTCATTACATCGTGGCCTTCAAGAACCCTCGGGATCAGTTAGGGATACGAAATCTATTACTGCAATCGTTTCCCACGCAATGGCAGGACGTGTTGGACGTGTTTCGAAAGGTCACCGATCGACCTTACGGTTACATGCTATTGGATCTTCATCCAGTCAGTCAGGACGATCAACGCGTCCTCAGTCATGTGTTAAAAGACGAAGGATTCGTACGATGCCATCAGTTTGCAACCCCGTCATGCTGAGGAGCGAGGTCGAGTGGTTTCCGCTGTTCATCGTCCTATGCAAGACCAGACTCAAATACTGCATGAATCCCCATGAGCTGGACTACGAACCGATGAGACAGGTCACAGAATGCGAGAGTTACCGTCAAGTACGGTCCGTCATAAACGCATATAATGGTGAAGGTTTCGATTATTTGGTTCATAAGCAACGAGAACTCGCCGAGAAGAAGATAGAAAGAGAGAGGGGAATGGATAAAAATGAGCTCTTATGGTAGTGACGATTTCAACTTATCGGCTCTGAACGATTATTCGCCTTGGGGGACACCGAATCGAACGAGTACTCCGATTCCGCCTGCCGCGGGTGTGGGTGTGAGTCTGAACACTCCTCCTTCACCGCTATCGTCACTGCCGACACCGCCCCTGCCCAATGTCTCGACCGTCGGAGTAGGCACTCCTGGCTCGGGTGCATCACAGACCAACGTCACGGCGGGTGTCGGTAGTGCTGGATCAGTGTCGCGCTCCAACGTCACAGCGGGTGTCGGGGCACCCAGGATAACATCCGCCACACCTTTGGCACGCGCTGTTCGAGGAGGGAAACGACCGAGACGCGTCCCGCGTCAAAATACACCGACATCCTCCAGTGATTCCGGCAGCCGCAGAAGAAGTAGCGCTAGTGGTAGCGGTGGAAGAGGCAGAGGCAGAGGCAGAGGTGGAGGTGGAGGCGGTGGAGGTGGAGGCGGAGGCGGCGGAGGTGGAGGCGGAAGTGGTGGTGACTCCACACCGCCTTCGTCGATTCGATCGGGTCGAGGAGGAAGAAGGAGGCGAGGAGACCGTGTTCTCGACCAAGCCCAGATGCAACAACAATTGGAAGAGATTTTACGTCAACAACAACAGACGGCCGCGGGTCGTCGCATTGCGGGCATCACGACCACCAACACGATTACGACCACCTATAAAAACGGACAACGTCCTACCGTCACACGCAATTCGACCAGTGTACGTAACTGAGAACAACCATGAGAAGACGCCGTCGTCGACTGAAAAGGAGAAAGCAATGGGGTGGTGCCCTTGCGAATGCCTTGTCTGCGATGTTACCCATTGGTAAAGGGGCTGCCTTGGGATTGGCCAAAGCGTTGGGTGGCCGCGCCGTGAAAACAGGAATCCGAGCCGGAACGACCGCTGCCATTGGTGCTGCAGGAGTGGGCGTGGGTCGCGGGATCCGAAGACTTGTGAGACTTAAGAAAAGACGACCCCCTCGCCGATGAAAAACCATTCGAATCAAGATGTTGAGGAGTGAAGTCGAGTGGTTCCCCTACTTTTTGCATCTATGCCGATGCTCTCGCTCCTACTGGGATGCGACCAGCATGGATCACGAAGACATGAAACGTATCGCGGACGAGTGCGACAGTTACAGACAAGTCCGAGAGATCCTGAACCAATCCGTAGAAACCGCCTTCAAGGACGAGATCTGGGAATACGAGCAACAAGCTAAAAGGATCGAACGTCCCGACAGAAAGTCAGACTACGTTTGGCACTGGTTAGAGAAGAGTCATGAGTACTTCTGTATGTTTATTGGATGAACCTTTCAACACCGTGGTGGATCTGGATTCCCTGAAACGTTTGGACGTCTTGTACGCTTTCTACCACAAGTATTGGTGGTGTCGAAGGCAGATGTTCAGTTACTACAAATTGTGCAACGCCATTCTCAACGGACTGGCCTTACTGACGGTGGCCGTGAGTATCGTCTTGGGATCCGTGTGGAAAGATGGGTACACGGTGGTAGGATTGACGGCTTTTGCCACCTTACTGAAAGGATGGAACGATTTCAAGAAGTATTCGTTCAAGATGGACATGGCCCAATTCGCTTACACGACGTACGAAAAGACGCTGACAGAACTCAGGAACTACGCTTTGGGTGGCGTGGAGGAATTGGATGGGTTTTTGACCAAGATGCAAACGTTGGACGACGTGGTGACGGATTTTACATCTCCCACGTACGACCGATACGTTCGAGACTACGCCATACGATTTCGTCACTTGCCGCTATAAAAAATGACATCGCGGTCATCATCTTCATTCAGAACCAACATGCCCAAGAGGTCAAGGAGAAAGAAAGCGTCTTCGAAAAGACGTAGAACCACCGCCACTAAAAGAAGACGGTACCAAAGGGGAGAAGGGTTTGCCAGTGTAGTGGCGGGTTTACCCAAGGCGGCTTGGGGTATCACCAAAGGCATCGGAAGCCTGAGAGAAAGACAAGAACGGGCGCATACCAAAAGGATGATGGAACGGATGAGACGAGGCGAAAAGTGGGTTGAAGGTGGCGAATCGTTCCGATGCTCCATCATGTGAAAATAAAAGGACGAGGATCGACGTCGTAAACCTCACTCGTCACCATGCGAGCACGGAGGAAGAGGAGGAGGAGACAGAAAGGTGGTGATTTGGCGAGTATGATGAGAGCAGCGGGTTTGGGTTCTTTGGCTGGACCCTTCGGTTTAATGAACAAACATATCCATAAGAACAGGGGAAAGATCGAAAGAGTCTTACGTAGGATACCATTTCAAACGGCCTTCAAGCGTCGAGGAAAGCGATAAAAAGAGTACACCAATCCACTCGTGCGCATAAGTCCACGATGAAGCGGTTACGACGACAACGTCATTTCTTGACGCGCGTCCTGAAAGAAGCCAATCGGAACAAACGTCAACGGATGTTGCAATTCGCCGACAAAGATCAGATCAACGCCATCAGCGAGATGGTTCTCAATTTGCTGAAAAAGAGGATCCCCATCAACGCAACGACTTATGGGAAACTGAAAAGACATAAAAGGGTTTTGCGCGAAGTGGGTAGACGCAAAAACTCTCTCAAGCGTCGAAGAGAACATCTCCTCACCCAAAACGGAGCGGGGTTCTGGAGCGGTTTGCACGGTTGTTTCAAAGCATGTTGTGTACGGTGAAAGGACGCAGCGAGGACGGTTACCCGCTGGAGGGGATCGACGTCATACCCAATTTACCGCCGAGAGAAGACGAGTCCAACAATACCATTCCTAAACTCGTGCAGTTGTTGCAAGACGCCAATCGTCGCGAAGCCCGATGGAAAGACTCGTACGAGTTCTTGAACAAGAGGTACCACGACCTGTATCAAGAATACATGGCTTTAAAGTTCGGTGACTTCTGCCAAACCTGTCAAACGAAACGAGATACCACGCCGCCCGGTGGGTGCATCGAGTTGTGCAGGGAGTGCGGTAAGGGCAAGCGAACCGTTCAAAGTCTCGAACTCGAGTTGGAAAAGAAAGACGAATCCATACGGTACTGGCAAGACTGTTACGAGACGGCCTTGAGAGAATTGTCCGAGTTTCCTGACACGACTTTGAGTCAGGTATGAACGAAGTCATGATGGTACCCGTTCAAGAATTCAATCGTTTGCAAGATTATTACAAGGGTAAGATCAGCCAGAATGCCTTGTTGAACAAAGCCGGACGTCTGGCCGCCGAAGAACATCTCATCTTGAACGACAAACGCATACCCGACAGCATGGCCGTCAAGATGACCAAACCCATCGCCACCGAGGAAGGTAAACTGGTGAAACGCATACGGACGGGTAAAAGCGGTCCCATCTCGTACCAGGGAACGACAGAACCCGAAGGCATGGCCGACGCACCCGTCGAAAGTCTGTTGAAACAGATCCTCAAGGGAGTCAACCAACCACCCGCAGCCCCAGTGATCACCCCGCCCCCACCACTTTCCACGACAGGTCTGAAAAAGGAGCTGAAAACTCCCAAACCATCCACGTCAGGTTTTAAAAAGGCGTGGAAAACCACCAAACCTCCCATTCCGCCCAAACCAGTCACGTTAGGTAAATCTCCCATATCGTCCAAGAAAAAAGCACCCATATCCGATAGAGCCAGACGTGTACTGAAATCACTCGGTATCGACTACGACGACGACGGTGGTTACAGTCCCAAAGGCAAGGCAAAGAAGTACAAGAAGGCCAAACCGACAGCCGCAGAAAAGTTACAAGCAGGGTGGGAAGATTTCGAGCCCTGGAGAAAGGGACTAGACTATGACTCGGATTAAGAAGAGGAAAAAGGCACCGTCACCCCCGAGGAGAAGTACCCGACGTCGCCGTCAACGAGGGTATGGGTTCGACATCCAAAAATGGTTGGGCAAGACCGGGATCGAGTTCCATTGGCCCGGTTATCAGTACATGGGACCTGGTACCAAACTGAAGAAACGTCTGGCGCGAGGAGACCCCGGGATCAACCGTCTGGACCGACTGGCCAAACAACACGACATTGACTATTCCAGGGCCAAGAACTTACAGGACAAATGGAACGCCGACACCAAGATTACCAGGCCATTGACAAATTACCCGGACGTAAAACCATGACAGAACGCATTGTTAAGAAAATCATGCAGACCAAGAAACGTTGGAAATTGTGAAACTTTATTGTTGTTGTAATTAAAGAAAGTTACACACTTTGTTGTTTTTTTCAAAAAGAGTCTCTTTGTCTTTTCTTCAAGTCTCGCACGCCATGCCATTGTGGTACAGAGTATCCGAGGCATTCGATGTCACAAACAAACGTTCGAACCTTATTTGATCCCCGAACGTCGACGAAGATATGAATAACAACCGAAACCTAATTCTGGAGGTGAATTCGAACACTAAGAAAGGGGTGTTGAAATAAAACATGCGATACACCTCCATGCGTATATGATCGTACGAAATGACATTGCAGGGAAAAAACACGGTACCGTGAATGTACATGGGACTTCGGAACTCCGAGGATCGTACAAAGGCCTCCACCTCGCGATAGTACTGGAACCACACCGTGACAGGAAGGGGATAAGGTAAATGATTCCACGATCGCGTCAAGGAATTGTGCGTTTCGAAGGGCTTTCCATTGTCTCTCATATAGGTAAAGGCGTCGTGAATCATTCTGCGATGAGTGTCCACTGTAAAAAAATGAAAAAAAGACAGTGTCAGGTCCATAGTCCATCCTCATGGTAAAACGAGGGACCACCGGGAAAGGGTAAGAGACACAGCTCTCGAATCTCAATATCCCTTTGTCCCTCCACGCGCCTGAAGTAGAGTCTGAACCTTTGAATTCGGATCAAGTTATACGTATAGTAAGGAGTGTTGTAAATGAACAGACGGTACAGATAACTTCTAATCTCTCGGGTCGGTTCCACGGGGAGACGCACACAACCGTGAATGTACAGGTCTCGATCCCGATACAGAGTCACGAAATTTCCGATAAAGGTATAATAACGTATCCAAATGCCAGGGTCAATGGAATACGGCAAATCATTCCACAGGTACAAGCCCTCGTGATGGCAGTGATAAGGTCTACCCTCTCTGCGATATCGCTCCAACTCTCGATCCATTCTAACTAAACGACCATTCGCACCTGCCGTTAACTGGGGCTCCTCATCATCGTCTTCCTCCATTTCCTCGTCGGTTTCCAACACGATATCAGGCTGAATATCGTCGATCACGCGTCGGCAGTTGCCGCAGGTCAGAACCCGTCTCTCCATCTCCTGGTAGCATCGCCGATGCATGAACACGCCGCAGCAAGGAGTACGTCGGCACGATGCCAGAGAATCAATGTGAATGTCTCTCTGACAAATAAAACACACTTGTTGAATCGGTGTTTCTTCGGGTATCTGACCCTGAAGGCGACGACTGCGTCTCGGTGGTTCATCGTCATCGTGTGATCGTGCACGACGCCGACGACGTACTCGTCTCGGTGATCCTTCGGGAGACTGACTTCGAGTTCGGCGGCGACTGATGTGCCCGGATTCAGTCTCCATCACCAAAAACCAAAAAACGCCAAATGCGCATCTCGCTTTATGCCCATCATGCACCAATCAAACGAAAAAAGCCGACATCACGTGATCTGGGCAGACCTAGGGGATAGGGGGTATCCCCCTCCCGGTCGGAGACTGGGTCCAGGTCGAGTGCAACCTGGGATCCAATTTTACCGTAAGTATAAAAAGATCGGTTCGAACCGTTCACGTCACTCTGAGTTTTTGACTTGTATCGAGCGCTGAAAAAAATCATGGCACAAGAGCTGACCGACGAGGAGATGAACCAACAGATGGATCAACATGAAGAAGCAGTGAGTATAACATGCACCCTATGTAAGAAAGTCATCCTTAGAACCGAAACCTGCGCTCGTACCAAGTGCTGTCGTTACTACGTGCATTACGATTGCTTCGTCAGGACACTCGATGATCAGTTGATGAACAAGGGGGTGACCCACGAGAAGTTGTACTGCACGATCTGTCACACACCGTGTTATCTAACTGCGTTCGTGGCTTCCCTAGACAACCGACCATGGAACTGAGACTCGTCGTCACTTCCTTTACCCTAGAGTTCTACCTCCGTTTGGACTTGAGATTTTGTTTCGTTGTGTTTTGCTGTTACAAATTCTCACGGCATCTTTGTCACGCCTTGTTCATCACCTTCTTTTCATAGAGTTACTGGGATTGGTTGCCGCCCGAGATCCAAGTGTACACAATCTCACTCGTGGAGTCGCAACTTACCCGTGAATGGATAATGGAAATCAAAAGAGAAATGAGACTCTCCCAATGGTTGGAGAGACCGAGACCCGTCCCGTTCAAGCAACTCATGATCGATACCCTACCTCTCATTTCCGATTACAGAGCCACTGGGATCGTCTCCCCACTGAGATACAGACCTATATCGTTCGACTTCGGGAGTCCCAGTCCCTCATCGAGAGGCGCGAACGTGAATCGTGGAGAGAGCTTTGTAACGAGATACGAACCTTTGCTAAGGTCCAAGCTAGATGGGGACTAGGGGCACTCAGAGTCAAGCTAGAGACATGTAAACTGAAGCATTGCCCCCAGGGATTGGTGCCAGGGACACATCAAAAAAAGCATATGATCGTGTCGGGTTTATACAGAGACGAACAAAATGTCAAGCGAGAAATATTTTTAGGATACAGTTTTAACGGTGCTTACTACAGAATCGATGACGTTAAGAGACTTTCACTCTTTTAGAGTCACTGGGACCGACTACCTCCTGAACTACAGGACTACATCATGCGCTTAGCCAGGAATCAAATCCTACTCGAGCGTAGAAGAAACAAAAGATTACGGCGTCTTCTCAAGGAAATAGTAGAATACGGCAAACTGAAAGAACAATGGGGGTTAGGACACATTAAGATTGTCAGGGTTATATGTGATTCGGGATGTTGTATAAAAAAGAAGAAAGAAGACAGACACAGAGATACTAAAATAATAGGATGTTATATTGACATTTACGACAAACCTAAAGAAACGTATTTAGGTTACGATATAAAAGGGGCTAAGAAACGCGTCCCCATAGAAAAGACTTGGTGCTATCCTACCTTTCATCAAATACAACACGCGGACCATTATGAATTATAAGTAACCACTCTCTTACAGAGTCACTGGGATAGGCTACCAGAAGAACTAAAGTGTTACGTGATTGACTTAGCAACCTGGCAGTGTATACGCGATCGAAGGAACAATAAACCATTCAGTCGACTTCACAGAAGAATCTTGGATTATGCCGAACTGAAAAGACAATGGGGCTACGGCCACATACAAATTAAAAGACAGAAATATACATGTAGATCAAATTACGGAGGCAGATCTCATTTCTCGGCTTTCTATGGTTATTATGTCAACAAGCGTAACGAGAAAAGGAGACTCTATTTAGGATTTAGTTTCATAAACGTGTTCTGTCTCTTAGAAGGTAAAAAAGCGTTATTGTCAGACACTTTGCTTGGAAACCTGGCAGTAAAAACTGACCAATAAAAAACGTTGTGTTCATTGTCTTCACAGAACAGACGGACCCACGACGAAGCCTTCCCATTCGACGATGACGATGACGACTGGATCTTCGATCCGGCTCTCGACCGAGTGATGATCCAAACCGGAGGTGGTGGTACAAGACCCCTCCTAGAATTTGAATTAAGACCCGTAGGCGCTCGACGTAACTGGCGAAACGTCCTCAACAAACAACGGTACGAAGCCACGCTCAGACAACACAGAGACGTGACTCCCACGGACAATCTAGGCCAAGAATTAACTCAGGCCCTTCAACGATCCATCGAGCAACAAATCGCTCAGGATCCTACCCTGACACCAGACTCCACGGTCCATTTCACCATGCAGTCCAGTGCCTTCACGCACGCCTTTCAATCCACCACCTTCACCGTGCGCGAATTCGAAGAAGGGAGTGAAAGACTAGACACTTATCTCCAGTCTCTCGCGGCCAAACTCAACTCCAACGAAGAATTCACCCCCGACGACACGTTTACCATGGAAACCACTTTCATACGCACCCCAGGTCGGGGACGTGGGCACGGAAAACGATACAAACCGAGCTGTGCCGCCGTACGGGGAATCGTCAAACGGTCGCGCGTGACCATCAAAAACAAAGACAATCTATGCTGCGCTCGCGCTATCGTCACCATGAAAGCCCTGGTAGATGCCGACATGAATCCGCGTGACCCTGATTACCACAACCTCAAACAGGGGCTGCCCGTCCAAGAGCGATTGGCCAAAGAACTCCACCGTCTAGCCCACGTCCCCGAAGGACCTTGCGGCATTCCCGAACTGCAGCAGTTTCAGGCCGCGTTACCCGGCTACCAACTCAAAGTCCTTTCCATCGATCCACCCCACATGCTCATCTATGCAGGACCCGTACCCTCGGACAAGATCATTCGACTCGTCAAAGAAGACAGTCACTACGACGGATGTAACTCGTTTAGTGGGTTCCTCAACAAATCCTACTTCTGCGACGAATGCAATCGAGGATACGATCACGACGACTTTCAACGTCATCCCTGCAACGGTAAATGGTGTCCCGCCTGCAAACGAAAGGACTGCCCCGATTTCCTAGAAGCCAAACGACCCCTAGCACGTGGCAAGTTTCCCGAACCCACCTCCATCTGCCGATTGTGCCACAGAAAATTCTTCGGAGCCCAATGCTACAACTACACCTGCAACGGCGTAGCCTCAACATTCCGTCCATCTGCGACACTTACAAAAAGTGTCCAGACTGTTGTCACGTCTACGAACCAAAAGATAGGAACAGGCGAGGAGGTGACCGTTTCACCCCCGATCACAAGTGCGGATGGGGCGAATGTCACATCTGCGAAAAGAAAATCTTTCTGCCGACGCACCGATGTTACATCCAACGCATCCCCGAAGACGAAGACGAGCCCAAAAAGAAACGCGTGCCGCGCGACGAAGTCAAAGGTCGACCCTTCGAAGAACCCGAACCCGATGATCCAGACACACGCGTCTGGGTAGCCAGAGATCCGCCCCTTCAAGTGTACTGCGACTACGAGGCCATCACCGACGCCGAAGGGAATCAGACACCCATTCTACTCTGCCTAGAAGACGATGAAGAGGATCAATTCTGCTCCTTCTACGGTCCCAACTGCACCGCTGACATGTTCGACCACCTGGAATCCCTCGCCGTCGACGTGGACGGAGACGATCGGGACGTCATCGTCCTCTCTCACAACCTCAAAGGCTACGACGGGATGTTCATCTTACAACACTGTTACGCCACGCATCGAGAAGTCACAGACCAAATCACCGTAGGGACCAAGATACTGTCACTGAGATCCGACAGACTGTCTTTCAAAGATTCCCTATGCTTTCTCCCGTTCCCGCTGGCCAACTTTCCAGCCACCTTCGGAATCCACGAACTCTGCAAGGGATTCTTCCCACACAAATTCAACACCCTAGAAAATCAGGAGTACGAAGGACCCATGCCACCGAGAGACATGTACGATCCAGACGGCATGTCCGCCAAAAAGAAAGCCGAATTCGAACAGTGGTACCAAGAGAAAGTCAATGACAACTACCATTTCGTACTAAGACAAGAAATGGAAGCCTACTGCGAGTCGGACGTCAAACTCCTCAAAGCAGGCTGCCAAAAGTTCCGTCAAGAATTCAAACAAAAAGCCGACTTTGACCCCATGGAGAAATGCGTCACCATCGCCTCCGCCTGCAACCGATTCTGGCGCAAGAAACTCGTCCCGCCCAACACCATCGCCTCCAGACCGCCTCGAGGATGGCACGGCGCCCGATCCAATCAGTCCGTCAAAGCCCTGAAATGGCTAGCCTGGCAAGAACACTTGTTACAACACACCGACCAAGGCGATCGTATCCACACCGTGCGAAACGGAGGTGAAGTCCGACTAGCCAATCATCTCGTGGACGGATACGATCCAACCACTCGAACCGTCTACGAATTCCACGGCTGTCTATGGCACGGATGTCCTCGATGTTTCCCTCGAAAACGCGACCGATACCCCATCTGTCACACCGATCGAACTCTACACGAAGTCTACGAGTCCACGCTCAAGAAACACGACCTTCTCAGTCGTCAAGGCCACCAGCTCTGCGTCAAATGGGAATGCGACTGGGACCAAGAGGTCAAAACCGACCCAGAACTCCGTCGGTTCCTAGACACGTTCGAAATCGTCGAACCGCTCGAGCCACGAGAAGCCTTCTTCGGAGGGCGCACGAACGCTGTCAAACTACATCACGTGACCGACGTGACCCAAGGAGAACAAACCAAGTACGTCGACGTGACGTCGCTCTACCCCTGGGCCAACAAGGAAGGCGAATACCCCGTAGGACACCCGCAAGTCATCATCAACCCACAAGATCAAGACATCCATCACTACTTCGGAATGGCCAAAGTGGACATACTACCACCTCACGAACTATACCATCCCGTTCTACCTTTTCGACACGGGGGTAAACTCACCTTCCCACTCTGCCGATCGTGCGTGGAACACGAAATGACCAAACCCCTCCTAGAGAAATCGCATCGCTGCCCTCACTCGGCCGAGCAACGCACGTTACGAGGGACCTGGTGCACACCCGAAATCCAGAAAGCCGTTGCCACGGGATACACGCTCAACAAAATACACGAAGTCCACCATTTCCCGCCAGAACAACGCCGTAAAGGACTCTTCGCCGATTACGTAAACACCTGGCTAAAAATCAAACAGGAATCCGCTGGCTACCCGAACTGGTGTAACACCCCCGAAGACAAGGCACGGTACGTGCAACAATACCAACAGAAAGAAGGCATCGCTCTCGATCCAACCATGATCCAGAAAAATCCAGGACGCAAAGTCACCGCCAAACTCATGCTCAACTCTTTCTGGGGCAAGTTCGGCGAAAACCTACACAAACCCACCACCCAAGTCGTCTACAACGCCACGCAACTCTTTGAACTCGTTTCCAATCCCCTCAACGACATACGACAAGTCAGAATCGCCAACGACGAAGTCCTAGAGGTCGTCCACGCCGAACTCAAAGACAATCAACCCGATAACGGACGAATCAACATCTTCGTCGCCGCTTTCACCACCTGCTGGGCGCGTCTCAAATTATACAGCTACCTGGAACAGTTAAAACAACAAGTTCTCTACTTTGACACCGATTCCGTCATCTACTCGCGCAAACCAGGTCAAGCCGATGTTCCCCTAGGCGATTACCTGGGAGAGATGACCAACGAACTCAACGACGGCGATTTCATCACCGATTTCACTGCCGCTGGACCCAAAAATTACGGATACAGAACCCACCAAGGTAAAGTCTGCTGCAAAGTCCGAGGCTTCTCACTCAATGTACGAGGATCCAGGCAACTCAATTATGACGTCATGCGACAAAATCTACTCGACGAACTCACACAACCTCTCGAGGAACGACGCAACATCCACGTCGTCAACCCCAACTTCTTCTGGAGAAACCCAGCCACCAAACATCTCAAAGTCATCACACGGACAAAACGCTACGGACTCGTCTTCGACAAACGCGTCGTAGACACGAACACTTTCATGTCGTTTCCATACGGATACACACCAATGTAATTTTTTACTTCCTGTAATCAATAAAAATCAATTTTGAAACTCACTTCCGGTCTATCGCCTTATTTGGACATGCACGTGACCTGTGACGTCACGGGCGCCATGTTTTGCTACCAAAGGGGCCATCTTGGATTTACAAATTTAAGAGAATGTATGGGAAAATCTTGGTCACGTGGTATAATCCCTGGCTCCTGATTGGTTACTACCCCTATGGGCGCTATTGACTACTATGGCATGATGTTTGAATATCAAAAAAATTGCTATAGAATAAACATAGAAGGCAGGATACAAATTTATTATAAACTTTCCATTTGCTTTAAAAAAACGTTTGGCGACAAAAAGCATTTGTAGCTACTGAAAAGAAGTATTTAACACTGTTATTTTCGAATGCAACTTTCACTGGCAGTCATCTTCATCTTCGCTGTCGTCGAGTTCTTCGTCGCCGCTTGTGCTGCTATGGGAGTCTCCTTCACCAATGCTGCAAGAAGCAGCAATGCTTTCCGTCAGAGTGTACTCTTCAGGGTACATGAAGGTGTAAACATAATCTCTGACTTCCTGCTCAAGGTTGGTGGTGATTCTGCTTCTTGCAGCATTGGTGAAATAATTCCCTTCCAAGAGCTGTGCGATGTATGGCCCATCTCTTCTAAATAACGACGTGGCAACATGCTCAACTTCAATACACTCTTCCGGGATGGCCGTTCTAAGAGGGTACACAAGGCATTGTGGAAGATCATTTCCTAGCGGGTTTCCAACACAGATTCCATAAACTCGTTGGACGTTGTTTTCAGTCCGCTTCCTCTTTCTTTCATTTGACTTTCTGCGGTTTTCTTTTTTCCTTCTCCTTTTGTTGATGTGCTGTTTAAGTATGCCCTTGACTATGCTGTTATAATTGCTCTTCTTATTTTCTAGTGCTTCCATGTCCTGCGTGACCTTCGTCAACTTAGCTTCTATAAATTTTATCTGTTTTACATTAAAACTGTGGGCAAATTCTTCGCCCTGCTTTAAAGCAAGCCCATTGGACTGAAAGAGTGTGGAATCGTGGCATTCAACTTTTCCACCATTGCTCTGTGTTCTTTGATGGAGAGGTTCAGTTTTCTTCCATCACTGGGCTTCAACTGGTACCCTGGCATGGAAAACTCACTCGCCCTTTCTGAACAGCCATCCGCACTTAGAAAGATTGCTTCTTTTGCTTGTAAGATGTCAAACTGCCTGGATCGTTCAGCTGTATACCTTTTCTTAAACGACTCGTCGCTTTCGCCATTATTGCGCATTTTCGAATGAGCCTCTTTCATGATTATTATGGACGTGCCCCGTTCTACATCGTGCAAGACATAGCAGCACTCAACTAACGTCAAGGAGCTTAAAGCAAAAATACGCACTCAAGGTATAGCATCAACCCCATTTTAAAGACGGGGTTTGCAAAAGAGGAGGAAATAAAAAGGAGGAATAAACCTATACATCGAGCAAGAGAAACACAAGCTCGATCAGATAGCTGCAAGAAACATAGGAATGTCTCTAGACAAACGTATAGCTTTCTCAAAGTAAAGCTACGGCGTCTCCGAAGGAAATCGTAGGAGAACAAATATGATATCCGTGATAACGATCTACCTACTGTGCTTGCAAACAGTTCTAATCACCGCCGGGCCCGGCGTCACAATATAGAATGCAAGTAAGCAACATGTTCACGGTAAATTTCATATTTTGTCCCTCAAAAGCAAATTCATGGAGATTTAAAAGCATATCTTGCAATAGAAATGAGCCTAAACACATGGCAAATTACAGAGGTGTCAAACTCAACGAGTCGACATGCAGATAACAGCGGAAACCATGCAGACCTATGACCTGTAAAAATTTGCCATAGCACGATCTAACAGCTCAACTCCACTCAAATCCTCCTTATTACACAACATGAAGTGCCCTTCATGAACACGAGTGAAGCGACAAGAAAGGTCGAGTGACCGAACAGAGAACGGTAAATGTACAAATGTCACGAACCGTAAAAGTCGTGTAGGCTAGTCAACCCCATTTTACGTTGAAAATTAAGAAATTTTAAACCATAGATAAATTTAAACCACAACAAGTATGCTAAAATTTATAAAAAGTAATCCACTATTTGCAAGATTTGAGAACACTTGTAGCTTTTTGTTTTACCTGGACAGGGCAACATTTATACATGCCTATCACTAGAGTAGAGGTAAAAACCTTCCAAATAAAGACATCTGTAAATTAAATGTAACAATGTGTTTCACACAACACATCAACAGATTTCCAGTTTTTTCACAACACTTCGTACTTGGTTCAGTATCACAATGCAGGAGCAAGGAAAGACTCTGTTCCAGGTTACTGTTACTTCCGTAAGATTGAGAAGTTTATGAATGAGCACTATGAGGAGGGGGAGAACTACAGAGAGTTTCTAAAGTTGTCCTGTCAAGAAAAGGTAGGAGAAATTTGTTCTTTTTGTTGTGAATGGACTGGATCACCCATAGAAAGATATCCTAAACCAGTTCCTGACCATTCCTGCCTACCGGAATACCACTACCTCTCCTACCAGAAGACCCCAAAAGAAGGGCGTGATCCAGATGACTGGCAGCCAAGGGTCCAAGCGAAGAAAGAGCATGGAGGTGGCAGGCTGGTTTTATCTGACCCAGAGAGCGTTGCTCTATTTGCAGATAAGTTTATTGTCAAATCAAAGTTTGTGGTGGATTATCTTCAGCATCTTGAAGTGCTGGAATTTAAAAGGAAAAGGAGAGCAGAAGGGACGCAAAGTAGGGACGCAAAAGATAAATCATATGAGGATTATCCTTGGACTGAGTTGTGCGAAGATCTAACCAAGCTTAAAAAGCAACGTGTTCCAGAACAAAACAAGTACTTGAACCACCACGGGCTGAAGCAGCATTTGAAAAGCAGCAAGAGTGAGAAAGTAAAGGCAATTGTAAGACATTCAGGCTTGCGGCAGAAGAGTCCTCTCAGAGATGGCCAACCAACACTGAGAAATGCCAGGACATTGACACAAAATGACAACAGGGTAAGTGCTGACAGCAGTGAAACGGATGAAAGTGACAATGATGAGTATGACAGTGATGCCATTGACTCTAGGGGAGAAGATGACTCAAGTGATGTCATTCTTGCATTCATCAATTCAGATGAGGAAGATACCAATGAGAGGCCAAATGCCACACGCTCAGGGCGAGCCATAACTAGGAGATCCGAAATTGACTTCTCTTTCTTTTGATTTGTTTTTTAAACAACAGCTTTCTGTAGTATAGGGATTGTAAATATTGTCTTCATAGTGAGCACAATAACGTGAAGTAGGGGGATAATAGAGAAATATTAAAAAAGTTGAAATCTAAATATTGTTTGTTCAATTTTTTTTTTTGGGGGGGGGGTCATCCCAAAAATTGACCGCTATAAGGGGGGGCCATGTGAAAAAATTGGTAAGCTGAGGGGGGGTCATGCGATTTTTAAATGGTGCTTCCCAAATCCCACCAGCCCCCCCTCCCTCATAAAAAATGAACGGTCCCTTAACCGCCAAGCTAATAACATCTATAGTCAGAGGAAATAAATGTTTTCAATAATTGACCTATTAGTTTGCGCACCCAACCCGTGAAAGCCAAAACATACCAGAATTTAATACCACCTGTCGTGTTCGCACGGACGAGTTAAAATTTGCAAACCTCCAGCCCTTTTGGTTTTTCTTATCTGTTTGCCCAAAATGGAGAAGCGTTGTTCAGGGGACATTCTGTGTTGTAGTCCATTCTCTCTCATTTTGTGATTAGCCATTCGCCGGTCGATGGTCGGCTCATTAACCTGGATTGATCTACTCATGCTAGGTAACAGTAATTGCTAGGTAGTAAGTTGAAGCTGTGGACTGAATTTAGATCATTTTTTTTATTAATATTGCAACTTGAACGATACCTTGAGTTTGGTGAATGTCCTACTTAAATTAAAAATTTTAAATTTGGATTAATCTCTCCTGCATTTACAAATTGAAAGACCAGGAAAATGCTGTGGACTGTTGCATGTTCCTTCATCTTCGCCGGCTTCTTTATGGACTGCGTATCTGCTGGGGAGCAATGCAGACAGGAACGGAGCATAAATGGGATGGCTCTACAGGGATTCGTCTTTAAAAAGTTCTCCGTAAGAGCCATTCACGAGTGTGATATCAGCTGTGAAAGAGAACTCACCTGTCAAAGCTATAACTACGTTGTAGGAGAAAATTTGTGCGAACTGAATGACCGCACCAAGGAGGCAAGACCTGAACATTTCCGCTCAGACCCGGCACGTGTTTACAAACGACGCTTGAGCAACCGGGGTATGTACAAAACTGTAACGAAGCTTTAAAGTGTAGACGCTTTTCAGAGGCGGATGCCAACAATAAGTCATGCTTTTTTCTTTAGCGCCTATTATCGACTTTTAGTGAAGCGTCTCGAAAGGAGTACCTTTTTCGGGCTTCAGGTATATAATAGAGCAGGGATTTCATAAGTTGAGGTATATGAGAGGGTAGGGAAAGCTGTCATATATTTCGAACAGACGCAAAAAGTAAATGATAAGACTGGACTTCCTCTTTTGGAGTTTCGTTCATACGACCAGCCAGTTGCACTGTTCCTAAGTAAGTACGTGTACCTTTTTTCAATAAAAGGTATACGAAAGGGGCACCTTTTCTGTCAAAATGGAACATAAAATGGTAAAGGACTGGCCCGCAAGGCGGAGGCAAAAATTAAAAAGCTTTGTTGAGTACCCCCTGCCCCGTGGGGAGAAGGGGGGGTTAAAAGTGCATCAAAAGAAAGGGTATAAATTTCCGTTTGTGGTTGCAATCCTCGGTTCAATGACATCTCGTTTTCTAATAATGAAAAAGATATCTCAGGTTTAGTAGGCCTTGTTTTCCCGAGGGTTTGACGTTCATCAACTATCCTTAAAAAAGGGGTTCTTTTTTAGAACATTAAGTTTTTGCTCGCAGCTATCAGCGTACAGGCTTTCGTTCGACAGAGAGTATTATCACAATAGTAGAGACCGTAGTATGCTTAACATGTTTTGTAATATGTTATTTTTTCATTGACTAAAGCTCCTCTGGGATCCATTCCGGAGCTCCCAGCGCATTCGTGTCAGGAAATAAAGGCAAGCGAAGGCAAAGACACCATTAGCAGCAAGTATTGGCTTGATCCAACCGGGAATGGAACGGCAGTTTTGGTTCATTGCGACATGAACTTAGGTTACTGTCAACAGTCTGTATGTCAGTTGTGTGTTAGCTTAGAAATTAAGGATTCGTGATTTGCTCTTCCACAGTTAGCTTGGGGGAAGCAGGGTGAGAGGGGGGAAAGGGAGGACGGGAAGCTCTCAAGCTATATTCGTCAAACTTTGTGTCTTTTCCTAACATTTATCAGGGAACATTTGCCATGTGACTTGACGTGTTTATGGCAACCATATTTTCAAAGGGCATTCTGCTTGTACAGATTTGGAATATAGAAAGATTCTATACCAAAACCTTTGAAGAATTGTTCTATTTTTAATTCAGTTGGGCAGTTTTGATATTTCTGAAAACTTTTTAAATCCAAGATGGTGGATCCAAGGTGACAAGGCTTTACGTCATTTACGTGTAATATAACGTCATGATTGACTCGTGGGTATTACTAAAGTAAACAAACCTCGGATGCTTTATATGGAATGTAATTCTTATTCCTAAGGAGTCGGTACGTTTGGTGACATATTGGGTAGGGCCACAAACAGCCCTCCCACCCCCCACCCCCCTCCCCTCTCCTCGCCCCCATCCCGCCGAGGTTCAAGCATGTAAAAAGGATGTATAGGGTCAAGTTTTCATTTGCTTCGCCAGGGAACCAGAGTCAACATACTACGCTTCCCAGTAGACCGCGATACCCAAAAATTTTCTTCCCACCTTCAGAGTAACGTTTTTGATGCCGGCAGTTTGTTTCAAACCAATCACGTGGTACATTGAAATGCCCCACGTGAGGACATTTTTCTGTGTGCCATCATGACTTTTTCGTATTACGAGATGCTCATTCACAACGTGTTTATCTTCAAGAGGAAAGCTTACCGCGCTTTTTGTCTGCCATGGAACTGTCAGTGTCACGTTCCACAACCGATGGAACTGGATTATTGCAATGAACGGATACGACACACGAATCAAATCCAGAAGTCCGCCATGCTGCTTTAATAATCAACTTCCCAACTTACATTGCGCGCTTAAGTATATTATGTATGATGCACCGAAATGTACCTTACAAACACTACATCCCTTCCTTTTTTGGTATAACCACTATGATCTTAAGGAAATGTCAACACAATTGAAAGTCAACTAAAAACCTAGTACGACTTAAACTCACAAAACGGCTGGCCATAAAAATTATTAATTCTCCTCTTTTGAACCGTAACAGTCAATAATGACATCAAGTCATAACAGAGTCTCTAACAATAGCATTCAAGTCAAAAGAGAGTCCTTAAAAATGACACTCAGGTCATAACAAAGTCTTTAAATCTTTCCGGCAGTTTCCTGGCCCTTGTTGGTCTCGTCATAACCGGGCTGCTCAGTTTTTCTTGTTCTGCTTCCGGTTCTACAGGATCAGCAACATCAAGCAATGGAGTTGTTTCCCCCGGATTCTGTGATGCTTCCTCGTACTTCTTTACATGGGTTGTGTTTCGCATAAGTTGAACGCCTTCTGGTGATTCAACGACAACACTGTTCCCAGTTTTGGTTACAACATCATAAGGCTCAGGAGCAAATGGTGTTGACAACTTGTTTTTGCGCTCTTGTTTCACTAAGACTTTGTCACCTGGAGCTAGGTCTGACTCCTGGGAATTCCTCTTCTTGTCTGCATAGTGTTTAGCTTTGGCTTTCATTTCGCGATCTCGGTCTCGCATCTCACTCTCTGTACTCTCCTCTCTCAATTCAGGTAGTTTAGTACGCATCTTCCTGCCAAACAAGAGTTCTACTGGACTCACACCTGTGGTAGTATGAGGGGTTGACCTATATGCTACCAAATACTTGCAAACTTCCTTCTTCCATTCTTTTCCCTCAGCTTGAGCTATTTTCATTCTCTTGAGGAGGGACTTGTTTTGTCTTTCCACTTCGCCGTTCGCTTGTGGCCACAATGGTGTGGTCTTCCTGTGTTCTATGCCGTTATCCTCCAAATACTGCTCAAACACTTCTGATCTGAACTGTGGACCATTGTCACTTCGAAGTGATTGAGGTAGTCCATGTGTGGTGAAGATTTTCTCCAAACACTCTATGACTTTCTCTGATGTTGTCGAACGCATGACTTCCACTTCATAGTATCTGCTGAAGTAATCAACGATGACTAAGACAGATTCTCCTGATGGTAATGGGCCTAATAGGTCTATGGCCAAATCTTGCCATGGGCTACTTGGTAATGGGGTTGACTTGATTGGCTCTGGGTTTGCCGGACTGCTTACAAGCTGACAGCCATGACAGGTTCTGCAAAACTTCTCGGCTTCCTTGTCAATCCCAGGCCACCATACCTTTGATCGCAATCTCTGCTTCATACTGACAATTCCTGGATGTCCTTCATGGGCAAGGCTCAGTACTCGAGGTCTCAACTTGCTCGGAATGACAATCCTGGTACCTCGAAGAATTAACTTGCCAATAACACACAGTTCGCCACATACTGGTATGTACTGCTTGTGCTGATCACCTTTCCAGTTTCCATCTTTAATGTGCTGACGTAATTCCACGAACTCTCTGTCCTTTGATGAGGCTTCTTCAACTTCACGTGTTGTCATCGCTCGAGGAGTGGCAGTTACTGCGACAAACCTGACAAATTCATCTGACACCTTGTGCGCTGATGAAGATTCTGTTTGCTCGTTCGCATGCAGTAAGCGTGACAACGGATCGGCAATATTCTGGTCTCCAGGTAGGTATTTGACTTGGAACTTGTATGGCTGTAATCGCAAGATCCATCTTTCGATTCGTGTACACGGCTTCGATCTGCTTGAGTAGATTGTTTCCAACGGTTTGTGATCAGTGCACAGTTCAAATTCAATGCCGTAAAGGTACACATGGAATCGTTCACATGCCCATACAACAGCCAAGGCTTCTTTTTCCATTTGCGAATAACGCTTTTCCA
Source organism: Orbicella faveolata (assembly GCF_042242905.1). Classification (NCBI taxonomy): domain Eukaryota; kingdom Metazoa; phylum Cnidaria; class Anthozoa; order Scleractinia; family Merulinidae; genus Orbicella; species Orbicella faveolata. Next base: position 10,187,401 of record NW_028301539.1, on the reverse strand, counting down.
CATCGCTTAGACTCTTGCTTGCGTAACTAATGACTCTTTTCCTGCCTTGCTGCTCCTGGATGAGGATCGCACCGAGGCCTACCGGGCTTGCGTCTGCTATGATTAGTGTCTTGGCATTTTTATCAAAGTAACCAAGAGTTTCTGCACTTGATAGCCTCCTCTTAAGCTCACTGAATGCGTTCTTCTGCTCTTCTCCAAACTCGAAACGGACACCCTTTTTGGTTAATCTGCGCAATGGCTCTGCGACCGTAGCAAAGTCCGGGATGAAACGAGCATTGTAGTTTGCCAGTCCCAGAAAGCTTCTGACTTCTGATGCACTCTGCGGTTCTCTTGCATCAACAATTGCTTTTACCTTGTCTTCCGCAGGGCCAATACCATTGTCGCTTAACACCAGTCCCATGAACACCATCTGGGTCATGTGGAACCTGCACTTCTCTGCATTCAGCGTGAGATTCTTCTCTTTCAGCCTCTCCAAAACTCGCTGCAATCTTCTGTCATGTTCTTCAGTGTTCTTCCCATGAATAATGATATCATCTGAGATGTTGGCAACACCTTCACAGCCTTGTAATGATTGCTGAATGACATGCTGGTACACTTCTGGAGCTGAGCTTATCCCAAACATAAGGCGCTTGTACTGGTATAGACCACAATGTGTAGTGAACGTTGTGATACTTCTGGAATCTGGATGGAGTTCTAATTGGTGATAACCCCATTTTAAATCCAGTTTACTGAACACTGTGCTTTGGTTGAGGTTTTGGAGCACTTCGTCCACTGTGGGTATGGGATAACGTTCTCTGATAATGGCTTCATTAGCCCTTCGCATGTCTACACAAAGGCGTATTTCGTCATTCTGCTTTGGGACTACTACAACTGGACTAACCCACGGGGTCGAGCCCTCTACCGGTTCAATTATGTCCATGGCTACCAGTTCTTCAATCTTTTCTTCAATCTTGTCTCGAAGACTAAATGGGGTGCGCCTGACTGGCTGCGCCACAGGAGGTACATCTGGATTCACATGCAACTTAACTTGGTAATTCTTTAACTTTCCCACACCTTCAAAGATTTCTTTGTAATCGGACATAATTGTCTCATTAGATGTCACTGTGCAGATCTGGGTTCCTAATTTCAACACGCCTAGCTGTATGGCAGTTTCTCTTCCAAGCAGTGCTGCCCCTTCACCATTAATAACAACAAATTCGGCTTCGGTTTCTTTCCCCTCTACTCTTGCCAGTGCTGAGAATGTTCCTAGAACGTTCAGCGGCTGTTTACTGCCATACGCATAAAGCTTCTTATCACTCTTTCTCGACACACACTTAATCTTGTCTTGCTTTAACTTTGACCACAGATTTTTGTCAATCACATTGGTGCTCACACCCGAATCAATCAGCATTGCAACTACAACTCCGCCCACAGTCACATCTATTTTCTCAGGAGATGTAGCGGAATTCACAGTAAATGCATACTCATCTTCATCTCTTTCACTTCCCACGTACCTGACTGACTTCTTCTTTTTCTTTCCTTTTGTCTTCTCTTCCCGTCTAGGTTTGGGAGGTTTGGCTGTTTTCGTTCTACACTGCGAACCAAAATGGTCAGCTCCTCCACACTTATAGCAAGTTTTTCCTTTCGCAGGGCATTCAGAGTCTCGTCCAAAATGTCCTACCTTTCCACATCTGTAGCATGCTCGCTTTCCAGACTCCTTGTCTTTGTCTTCCTGCTTGTCGCGGACCAAATTCACATCCTTTCTGCCTTCCATATTCTCCAGCTGTGATTGAACTCGCTCGTGATTTGCTGCCGTCGAAAGTAACAGCTCTAAGGTTAATTTCTCACCTTTTTCCAGTAGTTTCTTCCTTAATTCATGTGACTTACATCTTTGCACGACTTGATCACGAATCTGGTTTTCGGCTTGTTCACCGTAGTCACAGTCCTTGACCACTTGCCTCAATCGCGTCACGAACTGAGCCACAGTTTTGCCGTCCTGTTGTTCCATGCTGCGGAACAGGTGATTTTGGTAAGTCGAATTTACCTTTGGAATGAAATAATCGTTCAAAGCCTTCACCGCTTTTTCGTAATCTTTCGCCTCGCCTGTGTCAGTCAACGTTTCGAAAATTTCTTGAACAGCTTCGCCGGCAGAATGAAGGAGTAAAGCTCTCGTCTGGATTTTATTATCCGCTTTATCCGCTTCGATGAGCAGGCCTTTGCTGTCGGCATACATCGAGAAACTTTTCAACCAACGCTGCCATCGCCTTCCCACGCCTGAAGGTTCACCATGTGGGTCGAAGGGTTTTACACTCGTTAAATCGTCTATCTTTATTGACGCCATGGTCTGGGCAGTTGCAACTTCAATCCTCGTCGCCAGATGTCACGTTCCACAACCGATGGAACTGGATTATTGCAATGAACGGATACGACACACGAATCAAATCCAGAAGTCCGCCATGCTGCTTTAATAATCAACTTCCCAACTTACATTGCGCGCTTAAGTATATTATGTATGATGCACCGAAATGTACCTTACAAACACTACAGTCAGCATGGTCGCTGTTTATCAGCCGAAGATAACATATGATCAGGGCAAACTCGGAGCGCATTTTTTTAGACGCATTCGACACGATAAGTTTTGCTCTTGAAGATAAACACGTTGTGAATGAACATCACGTAATATGAAAAATTCATGACGCCACAGAGAAAAAATGTCCTCACGTGGTGCATTTCAATGTACCACGTAATCGGTTTGAAAGAAACTCGCGGCATCAATAACGTTACTCGTGGGTGTCGCGGTCTACTGCGAAGAGTAGTACGCAAGGGTAGGCGAGGTTGGGCATGGGAGGTTCCACCATTCGGGTCTTATATGCTTTCTAAAATAAAAAGGCACTTCACATGCATTTGCCTCTAGAGCCTTGGATCATGTGTCGTAAACATGCCGGACGGTTGTATGAGAACGTCCCAAGACCTAAACAACGTTTACCAGTCTCACTCTTCTTTCTATAATTATCTGCACAGCTTGCAACTTCGACTTCGAGCATGGGACTGATGGCTGGAAAAGGACTGGTACAGTGTTTAATACCCAACCAACTTTTGATGACAACCCTACTGCCCGTAAAAGAGAGCCATCCAATCACCAGGGGGACTGGTGGATAGGGGGAGCGGAGAACAGGCCTTACAAAGAGGCACAGGCGGGAGCCATTCAAGGAGACGGACCCAGAGGAACTCTTACATCAACGCGCTTCCGTATTATTGGCAGAAAGATCTCGTTTCTCATCGGTGGAGGCTGTGACGTGACTGTCATTCGGGCAGAGCTACTGGTCGACAACGCGGTGAGAAGTAAATCGATCTCTCCAGCCTCTCTCGAACGTTTCCAAGATTTCATGAGAGGTTATTGGTCTCAATGAGTAGAATAGAGATTATAGGGTGTGGTAGCTGCGCAAGTAATTGGATGCATGTACTCAAGGATTGTGAACGGTCATCAAAATTAAATTAGATTAATTTAATTAAATCAAGTGCAGGCTTGAACGCAATTCAAATTCAAGGCCTCTGCGATACCGGTGCATTGCTCTACCAACTTAGATGAGGTTGCACACAAAGAAATGACCTAGAAAAAGAAATATTTCCACAGTTGCCTCTCCACCCTCCTGGTTTAGTGCAGTTGATGAAAAGACCGAATTGAGTTTCTCGTTGTGAACGCTAATTTTTGTTTATATCTAACAAAATATTTCTGTTTTGTTTTTAAGGTTGTCAGGACCAAGGTTGGTAACTGCTCAGAGACAATGTATCGTAAGAGCTGGGATGTGCAAGACTTGATTGGTACACACGCTCAAGTCAGGCTCATTGATGCCAGCTCTGATGAGTGGGGTCACATTAACTTTGATGACCTCAAAGGCGACATTATTTGTGGCAAGGATTAAAGATTTAATGTCATGTTGTACTAATGGAGCAATTTTTAGAAGATTTGATAGAAATAAGAGTTGTTTCTCTGAGTCATTATGTCCTAAATTGCGAGCTTTAAGTCATATTTCAGTCAAAGTGAACACGTAGGTAAACCACTTTACTCTATTTTAAAAAAAATGATAATCACGATCGAAATAAAGGTAATAATAAAAACTATAAATGTAAATCAATTGTTAAATACCTTGCAGCAATAAAAGTGATAACACATAAAAAGCTGGGCTCATATCCATAGTTTTTTTTCGAACCTCTTACCTTTTCTTTCTTTCCTTATTTGGATACAAGGTGTCGTTGCGCAATAACTTCGGAATTGTTTGATCACTTTTAAATCTATTTAGCCTTGGGAGGCTTTTATACTTAAACAGCATTCAAACAAAATTGTCCACCAGAGTTAGGGATCAGTTTCCAATGCAACGTTCTGCTACATTACTCGGACAGGCTATTTTTTTGTTGTTGTTGTTGTTTTTTTTTGTTTTTGTCAAAATTTATCTTTCTTGAAGTTAAAAGCAAATCACGAGTGACTTCCATTAACGCAACATTTGCCGCACAGATCTCGAAGATGTAACCTCGATCCCAGGTTCTCTCATCTTCCCACCCTATCACTCCGGAAGGTTGTCACAGTTGGAGTTGACCAAAGGGACCCAGGCTCAATTTTGACCACCCGTAAAAATGGCAGATTTGCATGAAGCCTTACAGCGAAAATTGATCTCGAAATAAAATGATAATAAATATGTATTCACATCATATGTTGTCTATGTGATGTTTCTCAGCGATTTTAGAACATTTAACTGTGTTTTATCCGACTTTACTCTTACCTAAATCATTGCACTTACGTTCCAACCAAAATTTCTGGATTTTTTTTACGCATATGGTAAGCCAAAACAATGACTCTCTAAAAAGCAACCTGATTGTAGCCTGGACCACTGGAAAAGTTGAAAATTTACAGAGTATGTAAATAACATGTAATTAACATGTAAATAATCAAAAAGAGACTGTAAAGAATAATTTACATGATTTTTCCCCTTTTACATGTTTTGGAGGTTTCATGTAAAAAACATGTAAATATTTTACGTGAAGCATGTAAATGATGAAGAAAACACTGTAAATGTTTCAAAGCAAAGGGCTAAGATCATGTAAATAACATGTAAACTGTTCCTGCAAATACTGTAAATAGCCTGTAAATTTCTTGTGATTCAACCTGGAAACCCGTAAATAACATGTAAATTTAATACAGGGAGGCTGCCATAATACTGTAAATAACATGTAAATAAAAAAGGGGAGGCTGTAAACAACATGTAAATAAAAAAAGGGAGGCTGTAAATAACATGGAAAATGAAAACAGGAGCCTGTAAATAATGTGTAAATCAAAAAAGGGAGCCTGTAAATAACATGTAAATCGAAAAAGAGAGCCTGTAAATAACGTGTAAATCGGAAAAGGGGGTCTGTAAATAACATGGAAATCAAAAAAGGAGCCCATAAAGAACATGTAAATCGAAAAAGGGAGCCTGTAAATAACATGTATATCAAAAAAGGGAGCCTGTAAATAACATGTAAATCGAAGAAGGGAGCCTGTAAATAACATGTAAATCGAAAAAGGGAGCCTGTAAATAACATGTAAATCGAAAAAGAGCCTGTAAATAACATGGAAATCGAAAAAGGGAGCCTGTAAATAACATGTAAATGGAAAAAGGGAGCCTGTAAATAACATGGAAATCGAAAGAGGGAGCCTGTAAATAGCATGTAAATGGAAAAAGGGAGCCTCTAAATAACATGGAAATCGAAAAAGGGAACCTGTAAAAAACATGTAAATTGAAAAGGGGAGCCTGTAAATAACCTGTAAATTGAAAAAGGGAGCCTGCAAATAACCTGTAAATTGAAAAAGGGAGCCTGTAAATAACCTGGAAATGGAAAAAGGGAGCCTGTAAATAACATGGAAATCGAAAAAGGGAGGCAGAAACCCTGTACGATAAATGACTTGTAAATAATAACTTGAAGAAAAATGCAAGGAATGTACTTTTTATTGTAATCAAATCTGTTGACCTTAATTATAATAGAAAATATGCAAATTTATACAGAATCAGAAATTTATTGCAATCAGAACAAACTCAGTAAAATTCAAATAGTTTTTATATGCCATGAATAAGGTTTACAATGTATACATTGCAACAAATAAAACATGTTTTCTTTTCTATCTATCCATAACAAGACGACTTAAATGTAATTTTGTGCATGGCCAAAATATTTTAAAATACCATGACTGAGCTCCTTTAATCGAATTCAAGCACTCTTCAAGAAGACTACTAAAATTCAAGACCTTTTCAAGATTGTGCGAAACCACGTTATATTCAGCTCTATTTAATTCATAAATAATAAAATGATTAAGAACTATACTGTTGTCAGCTACAACTAGTAAAAATTTTGCAATTTAGGTGTATTACTAAATTAAAATTGTTTGCAAATGGATACCTGTCTTAAATATATACTTAATCCACAAAGTCAAATGTAACATAATGATAACACTTTTGTCATAAAATGAATGAATAAACTGTTTTTTCTTACTAAGTAATTAATGTAGGATTAAATTAGCCTTATGAAAAATGGGGGAGGCACGATGGCCTCGTAGTTACATGTAGTGCGCTCAACTCCTGATCGAGCGATCCGGGTTCAAGCCCTAGTTGGGTACATTCTGTTGTGTTGTTGGGCAACACACTTTACTCTCAGTGCCTCTCCACCCAGGTGTATAAGTGGGTACCAGCGAATTTAATGGTGGGGTAACCCTGCAATGGACTGGCATCTCATCCAGGGGGAGTAGAAATAGTCCTAGTCGCTTCCTGCTACAGAAAGCGGGATAAGCTCCAGCCTGTTGGGCCACGTGGCTCGTATGCAGACTTTACCTTTACCTTATCATGAAAATTACTGCAATGTAAGTGTGAAGTATTGATCAACTTTTTTCATAGAGTGAATTGTTCTTTTGAAATAACAGAAAATAGGGAGAAAAAACATTTACCACAAGATATAGATTGACATTTTAAATTCATCATAAAAACATTCATGCCAAAGGAATACTACATTGCATAACATAAAACAATGCTTCTGACATCTTTTAGGCTATGTTTACAAAGTCACAGTTTCCTTCTTTTTCCAAAACTGTACGGAATCCAAACAGTACAAACATTTTGGACCCCTGACAAAACATTCACTGTAAACAATATTCAAAATTTTACTTTTTCTTTTTGTGATAAAAAAACTGTACTGTAAAAAAAAATTCATAGGGGCCTCTTGAAATTGAAAGGCCTGTCTAGTACCATAGTTCCCATAACACATCATAAGTTAATAAATTATTGTTCTGGTACTATATGTATGTAGACATAGCCTTTTCTTTTTATGATGAAATCTTATAGCTGCTGTATTGAACAATAAGTATCAACCTAGCAATCTAAGATATTTAAATTTGATGCTAATTCACTAACACAGGTACAGTGTAGGTGATACTTCAAAGCATTAAAAAATAATGTTTAAAGTGGTTGAATTTATGCCAGAAAGTTGCCAGAGCATATCAAAGTGTGGAAGGTCACCATGTTAGACTGTAATGCACCAGGGGCCCATTTCTTGAAGGTCCCAAAAAGTTTTCGCACCCAGAAAGCCATACCAAAATCTGAAATCTTATGCTTACAGAGCTGTTTTAATCGCTTATTCTCAATATGAACAGAGGTTTCCTTCACACAAGAAGTTTCAGGCATATACAGCTCTTAGTTTTTAGACACAGCTCAATTAAAGATGGCTTTGTGGGCCCGAAAAGTTTCCAGGGCCTTCAAGAAATGGGCCTTGGACCCCTTATAGAGTCATAAGTACTGTAGACTTCTCAGTGGCTGATTTTTTCCTGATCAAGCATCAATGCCAAGGAGTATGCATGTATTGACCACTCTCAATTTTACTTCAACCTACAAGTAACATAAAACGTTTCGTTAAATAAGATGAGTTATGTCTGAGTATGAATCAGCAAATTCTGTGTATGATATCAATCAGTGAATTTTACACTGGAGTTATTATTTTGTTTCTTATCATTCCAATTTATACTGTGACCTTTGAAATCGGACTGTAGCCGGTCATGTTGACCGGCCAAAGTAATTTTAGCTCGGTCACGTCTCGTTTCTGACCGGTCAGGATATTTACGCAAAAATCAAGTACATGTAATGTGAGCCAAATTCAACCCACAAATATAGTTTGTTTGTTCCAGTCACTACTAGACTGTTTAAAAATTGGCTTAATATTTTTCCGAACGGATTTAACCCCAGTCACTCGAATGGCATTCCTATCGATCTTGAACGCATGACAAACAGCTAGCGAATGGTCTTTAGCCGTTCGAACAGATACATGTATGCATTGGTGTATGTTTTCAATAGAGGTCATAATAAAAAAGAGATTAAAAACTCTCAGATTTACAGTTGGGGATTTGATTGTTTATTCAAGAATGAACAACGTGACCATCTCAACATGACATGACTGGCCAACATGACCGGCCAGAGAAGCTTTTGGCCAGTGAAGTCACCATTCTGGCCAGACATTGCCCATTGACTGGCCATTATTTTGAGCCCTGAATATTCATCAATCAAACACATCTTACATCTACATCTGTAGCTACTGTGTGACAAAAACTTTGCATCTCTGATTGGAAGGCACTGAATGTCAGAGGATGTAGAAGAACTAAACTCAAAATGTGTGGCAGTAAATATTCAATGCTCACTATCTTCTACATTGTAATATTCATGCACAATAAATCAAACTCCTATCAAACAATGTTTATATAATAAGTCAAGTTATTTGCAGGCACAATTTGATTGTTTCTTACGCGCACTTATGCTCTATTGGTGGACAAAGGTACAGCTGATGTTATAAATGTTTGTTTTTGTTTCTTCATTATGTATTACGAAGCAGATAGATTTTATGTTGTCGCGCATCTGTTCAGTAATAGATCACAGAAGACACCAAAATGTGGTAAGAACATCAGTGACACACGCCTGAAAAATTCACAGATTCTGTGACACACTCTGGTAATGGCTTATGTGAATATTTTTTGTTTTTACCCCATTTTGGTGTTATCTGTGATCTACTCAGGGCAGAAAAAACCCAGGTCTGATTTCCTCAGCCAAGTAAATTTTGCTCTTGGGCAAGTGAAAATAGAAGTTCAGTGGCCCGGTGGGCAAGTGAAATTACAATGTAGCCTCAGTAGTCTTGTAAGTCTGACTAAAAATGCGAGCTTGATAAATGATAATTTCCAGTCATTCCATTTCAAAACTTAAGACCTAAAGATTAGTTAATTATTAGATTGAAAGCAAGAATTAGTTAGGAATCCGAGCGTACTTCATTCGCATTTGTCCTCTGATTTCCTTACTGGCCAAGTGAAAACTGAAATTGACTGGCCCACTGGGCAAGTGACTTACAATTTTTTTTTCCTGCCCTGCTACAGATGAATGAACAGATGCATGACACATGAAACCTACATGTATTTGGTAAGAGCCCAATTTCATACAAGTAAAATGTAAAGCTGTAACAGGGCTTTAAAGTGCTGTCTGCTTGTCCCAGGGTAAGGCAATCGAATGAAATTGATCCATAAATTGATATAAATCAATAAATTGAAATTAATGTAAGTGTTATCAGTGCTATCAATCAATTGAAAGAAATTCATACTCACATCTAGTAAGAGAAGTTTCAAGTTATCGATTTGATTTTACCAAATTTATCAGTCATTAGAGAATCAATTGAAAGTTGGCCTCTCTTTGTTAGTTCACATATACTGTAGAAAAATTGTGTCCCTCAACACAATGTTTGATTGTAACTTTTTTATGTAGATTTCAAAGGCACTACCAAAGACCCCCAAAACATAGTCCCCGATACATGTATGCCAGCAAAATATTCTGTTTACAAGATGCAATGTTATGTTTTTATGCAATTGTACTCATGATTTCATATTTCTCTTTATATCTTTTGTTCATTTCTATCTTATTAAATGTTGCTTAAAAGATAAGCTAGTATCAGCAAAATTGATAATGCTTATTGAAAATTTGATCACAATCGATTACTCATGACGAATCCTTTTATTGATTTCTGATATCATTGACTAATTCCTATTGATTGCTATGAAATAATAGATTGACTATACTGTATCGTCCAAGACAAGTAGATTTTCCAGCCTGGGCAAGTTACTCTTCCTTTTTTTTTTTGCAAGTCCTGTGTAGTTTTCATGACAGTTTGAGGTACATGTATACCTCTTTATAAAGTATCGTAGTTTTTTTTTTGTGAAAGAAAACTTCACAACATTTACCTTACTATCAGCACCAGTGGGTGCAATGTTCATGTACAGTTGTGTAGCACATTGTAACTTGCATGTAGGTACAACTGTAGACACTTGAGTAACTTCAGAATACTTAAACTAGCATAAGAGAAATTTCTCTGCTGAAGATGGCACATTACATTTTAGCTTACTAGCATTCACATCAGAGGGCAACATAACCTTACAAGAGAATGCATCAGAAGGAATCATAAGGTGCATATAAGCCAATAACAAATGTCGCATGCTCTTACTCGGTTATCGAGAACAGATAATAACAGATAATAAAGCTCTTTATGCATGGCAGGTAAACATCAACAAAGTCGACTCCGCAAGCAATGTAACTTCTCCTTGATAATGACACATTCCCAACCAAAGGCAAAACGAAATGTATACGTATCTTGACGTTACTTTACTCTACTCGTTCAATTTATGCAAAACTTGCTTACCTGTTGTTGTTGTTGTTGCCTGTAATCGCTATCTTCAGCTTCTGGGTAACGGAAAACTTTGCCTTGAAACCGTGCACGATGACGAAGCGAAGGTAGAGTGGATTTTGGCCCGCTAAAACAGAGCTCGAGTTCGATGCAAGTTCCAACGAACGGCCAAACATGGCGGGAGAACCGAGAGGACCTGGTACCTGACATGAAGACCGCTGATTCCTGTTTGTTGGAGATCGGGCACTCACAAGGCTGATATGCTCTTACAAAGGGACTGGGATAACAGTGACGGCAATGAAAGCACAGAACGGTAGAAATCACCAAACAAACAAACAAACAAACAAACAAACAAACAAACAAACAAACAAAAAACAAAATGTCATTTTGGGTACCGAAAAAAAGTCAGCTATCATTTTCGGAAAGGCGATAAGTCCTAACGTTTTCGGGAAATGGACAAAAAAGCCCTAATAAGTACGAGATACTCAAGCTCCTCTAGAATAACCGAAGAGATAAATTTTTTCTGCGCAACCTAAATTAACCTACAGAGCTTTGAAAGTACACCAGATAGTCTAAAAGAGCGTTCCAAAGCATTCGAGAGAAAACGGTCGTTGGGCCGGCCGTGTCCCTTGTAGTTCCCTGTCTAACCTAACTCGCGTCAGTTCAAACTCGGTCACCAGGGCTCTTTCCGTCTTGAACTCACACAACACGTGACGCTTTCGTGGTCCTTCATGAATAAATACGTACGTGTCCGCGAATTAATTTTTCTCTTTTCTAGAGACGTAAGCTTGGGACGCCTGCATGTGCAGTAACAATTCTAGTTTTATTTTGTCGTTGTGGATGCGCGGAAAGTTCACAAGAAGACAGCTTAGTGCGGTGTCGATCAATGCAGCGATTTAGTTTGGTGCACACCTTCTAACCCAACTTCAATTTAAAGCACACTATAGCAGACACTTGGACTTTAGAGAAGTTCAAATGCTTCAACGTAAAAGGCACCTTAATGGAGGCTTCACGGTAGGTTTACGGAGCTTTAGGGCGGTGTTACATTTTAACTTTACGCGCCTTTAAAAGGTCCCATTTATATGTTCTCGGTTACCCGAGACAACCTTTCCTCTCTCTCCCCCCCCCCCCCCCCCCGTCCCCGCAAGTTTAACCTGGCCGGGGTAACTTTTCATTTATTTCTTTGCAAAATCCAACCAACCGTTTACAAGAGGATAGCGAACCTGTCGGTAACTTGGAATTTGCATCATTTGAACAGTCTCCGTTGGTTGAACCGTTACACCAGAGTTATATTAAATAAGCCCACTTTTCCATTACATGGTTTTTGCAGGGTTTAGGCAGGCCTTCTCTTAAATTTAGATCTTTTTTTTCTCACAGTTTCCATTTTACATTAACGTGGTCTTTACAGTTTTTCGAAAAGCCCCCATTATCTCATTTAAATTGTTTTCACAGCCTTTGCAAGGTCCCCCTTTTTAATTTACATGTTTTTAACAGGCTATTTACAGCCCCCCACTGCACCCGTGCAACTTCTAGGTTTTCCATTTACATGGTTTTTACATGTTTCTTACAGGCTCCCTTTCCTTCATTCACATTGTTTTTACATGTTTCTTACAGGCCCCCTTTTTTTCGTTTACATGGTTTTTATATGTTTCTTACAGGCCCCCTTTTTTCATTGACATGGTTTTTATATGTTTCTTACAGGCCCCCTTTTTTCATTGACATGGTTTTTAAATGTTTCTTACAGGCCCCCTTTTTTCATTGACATGGTTTTTACATGTTTCTTACAGGCCCCCTTTTTTCATTTACATGGTTTTTACAGGGTTACAAACATAACATTTCCAGACTTTTCACAGCATTCGCTTGAATTATTTACACGTTTCTTACATGGTTTAGCAAAGCAATTCACATGTTTCTTACAAAGGCAGACACTGTAAAAGTGCGTAAAATATTTTACAGGTTTTTACATGTTCTTCAAATGATCACTGTCGACAAAGACAATGTAAATCACTATTTACAGAACATTTACATGCTGTACTAAAAGCTGTAAATTTCCGGTAAATTTATTTTACAGAACCCTAACATGTAAATTGTAATTTACAAAGAATGTAAATCAAGATTTACATGCTGTAAATTAAAATTGACATGTCCATGTAAATTTTCAACTTTTCCAGTGGACTTTGTTGACTTAAACAATTCGTAATCCCACGGCATCAAGAACTGGCAAGCACTGGGAACAAAATCTTTTCACAAATCTATCATAATTGTTATTTTTACCGTCACAAACTGGTCTGTTAATTCTCTGAAGATATTTTCATGGGATTTTTTAAAAATGCATAGCACAATTTTTATTCAGTATTCATAATTACTACATGTTGTTGTAGTTATGTCTAGGTTACATCATGGAATGACGGTGCACCAAAACTGAAAATTGAAAACAGCGATATCTATTAATGAACTGGAACAAGGTATTTAACAACATGCAAGATTCCATTGACGTTTTGGCAAACACCTGCTATGTATTTTCATGTGAAACTAAAATTGATGATATCAGAGTGGCCGTAAAACAATTTTTAATCAAAATTTGTCGCGTTGACGAGAATGCTGGATTCTTCTTCAGATAGTTTGAAGCGCAACTTTTTACCAGTCATCGCTATCTCATTTGGAATCATCCTTCCATTTTGTCAGGCCGGGTGTTGTGGTAAGAGTATGACTTTGTCAATTAATTTTTTGCTTCTCTATTTTGGTTTGAAGTTGTATTTCACTCTAACACTTTCTTTATCACTAATCCGTTTGAACAACGCGTGCTGAAATAAAGTTCCATATTGCTTCATCCGGGCTGAGTTTTCAGAAGCTGCGAAAATCATTGCATCGTTTAGTTGCACTGCAGGCAGGATTAAAAATGCTAATTATTCCAAGATCGGTGAGAAAGTTTCCAAATATGAGCTATAAAGACACACACTGTCTGCTCCGAATTACTTGTACGCTAGATAGAGATAGAAGGCATATCGGACCATTTATTTAAACTTGAAGAACAAGATGGTGCTAAACAAAATTTTTCAAAAAACAAAAAAAGGAAAAGAAAAGAAACTGAAGCACAGTAAAAGCGTTGGTTTTCGCCAGTCTTTAATTAGTTACAGCCGCTTTCTTGTATCTCGCTTATACTTTGCTGTTTGTTTTTTTGTTTTCGCTAATTACGCTTAAAGCTTCATCTTCACAAACGCCGTCCATTACCGAAATTAGCCTCAAAGCTTAAGCGGCGACAAAAGTTAACAACTTTTTGTTCTTCCAACATGTATGAGTGAGTAATTATCGGTTTTCTTAAGGATTTAGCCAGAAATAGAGGGGGGAGGTGGTGATGTCTTTGTGGCCCACTCTGTATATCCAAAAGTACTGACTGACTAGTAAAGCTTCGTCAACCGTTTTTTCACTTCGGTGAATCACGCATGCCAGAACATTAAATTTCGTTGAAACACCCTTTGAAAACAATGATTCCGTAGGAAAGTCAAGTAACCAAACGCAATAAAATATCCCTGGTAAATTTTAGGACAAGTCAGAAAGCTCGACGAATATAGTTCGCATGTTTTAAATCAGCATCGCCCAACGCTTCCCCCCCCCCCCCTCCTCCCCACTCCCCCTCACGGGTTAAACAGGAGAAACGATCCAAAATTTTATTTGTCTTTTCACAGTTGTTGATAAATGTCGCAGAATCTTGTTCGAGCCAATACAACACAAAACTTTTACCGGCCACCTGATTAGGACCGTAGAGTCTCCCAATCCGGGGAGCTGCCAAGTAAAGTGTTATAATGAGCCTAACTGTGTGTCCATAAATGTTGGACCTTTGGATGGAGGCAGACACAAATGCGAGTTGAATAACGATACGGCTGAAAACCAAGCTTCCTCTTTCTTACAGAACAAGATGGACTACACCTTTTACGGTATTGAGGTAAGGTGTTTGATTATGAGGGTGAATAAGAAAGTAACACCCCCTCCTCCTCCTCCTCCTCCTCCTCCTCTTCCTCGTCCTCCTCGTCCTCCTCCTCGTCCTCCCCCTCCGCCTCCTCCTCCTTCTCCTTCTCCTCCCCCTCCTCCTCCTCCTCCTCCTTCGATCCCCCTTTTCCTCCTCCTCCTCTTCTTCGTCTTCCTCCTCCTCCTTCTTCGATCCTCCTCTACATTTCCCAAAATTTTTACAGGGTTTATTTTACTGCCTTCGAGAACATCAAAGTACTCTAGATTTTGAAGCTTGGTTCTATTTTACCTAAACGTTTAATAGATGCTTTTTTAGCTTTAAAGCTGAACTTGTTGGTTTATTTTTCACAAATTTTAAGTTTTTTCGGCTGTTCCGATATTTGTAAAGGAACGTTCCTCTGGGATCGAGTGTTCCTCATTTTTGTGTTCCTATTAACCTTAAGAGGACCGGCTTTTTACAGAGTAGGAACATAGCGTTCACTGTAAGGTAAGACAAGAACATTTTGTTCCGAGTTGTCAACTGCAAGTGGAACAAATTGTTCCCAAATGAGTGATTTAGGACTGCTTTGTTCCGAGTTCCTTTTTGTACATGGAACACATTGTTCCTAACTTGATAAATTGGGTCTGTTTTGTTCCGAGTTCCTATTTGTGCATGGAACACATTGTTCCTAACTTGATAAATTAGGACTGTTTTGTTCCGAGTTCCTATTTGTGCATGGAACACATTGTTCCTAACTTGATAAATTAGGACTGTTTTGTTCCGAGTTCCTATTTGTGCATGAAACACATTGTTCCTAACTTGATAAATTGGGTCTGTTTTGTTCCGAGTTCCTATTTGTGCATGAAACACATTGTTCCTAACTTGATAAACTGGGTCTGTATTGTTCCGAGTTCCTATTTGTGCATGGAACACATTGTTCCTAACTTGATAAATTAGGTCTGTTTTGTTCCGAGTTCCTATTTGTGCGTGGAACACATTGTTCCGAAATTAATAAAGAAAGACTGTGTTATTCCGATTTTGCTATCTGTGAATGGAATATATTGTTCCGAAATTGGTCATTAGGAACAAGTTTTGGACTTTATTGTTCCGATTTATCGATCCGTTAACTATGTATTGTGTCACTGAATAGGCGTGTACAGACCTGCCTGGGCAAGTTTGGGTTGTATCTCACTGTCATGAATTTTACACAATAGTAATGAGTGTGGGCAAGCAAGGGCATGTTTTGGCAAGTTGAAACGTCCTTTTGTTTCGGCTAAGATTTAAAGGCGATTGTGCTAGCCACATGTTGTTTAAAGGGAAAAAATGAGCAAGAAGTGCAAAGTCAATTGGTCAGATGTCCAAGGAGCATCACCCAAACCAAAGCGGCTTCACTTGGAAAAGGATGAAGCAGACAGCTTTTACCATTGCCCGATACAAGAGTGTGAACATGATGGATTTCAAAGTCAGAGAGGCTGTAGAAAACACGTTAGCACTAAACACAGTTGGTTCTTTTATTTTGACGAAAGGCCCGATTCTAAACAAGTAACAAAGTCGCTGACGATTGGAAGAAATGAAGATGAGACAAGCGAGACCACAAAGCACAACGTGAAGTTACTTTCTTCATTTCCATTATCATGTAACATTGGCGAAGTATTCACGAAATGGTTGACAGGAAGTGCTGGCGGTTGTAAGAAAGATCGTGCCGCTCAACAGATAGTGACAAGGTGCTTCAAGTTTCTTAGATTTTGCTGTGAAGATGAAGAGGAGTTAACGTTTGAAGTGGTCGACTTTAGTTTGTGTTCTCCAAATCTGTTGTTTAAATTTATCGACTACTTACAAGATGAATGTAAGCTCGGTCATGGTGGGCGTTTGGGCTACATAGATGCTATTTCTGAATTGATCGACTTCAGAAAACTTCATGGCGCATCAGAAGCAGTTCTAAGAAAGTTCTCTACGACAGAGTTGTACCTCAAGAGAGCCCGAAAAACAGTTGCAAAGATGATGAGATTGCAGTGGACACAAGATTTAGACATCGAGACTCTGGAAGCAAGAGGGCACTGGGCAACAATGGAGGAGTTATTGGAGGTGGTGAAATTTCATCTGCCGCGTTACGAAAATACCGTGAAAATGTGCAAAACCAGTCCAGCCCAAGTGAACCCCTCAGACCTAGCATTTGCCACAAAATTTGTAGCCATGTATCTGTTCATCAAGGTGAAGGGATCGCGGCCCATGACGTACCAATATTTGACGGTGGACATGATTGCCACAGCTAAGGAAAACGGTGGATTTATCGATCAGAAAACGTTCAAGACGGCTGGAAAATATGGCTTCGATTCTTTGATTCTGACCGACGCAAACATGCACGTTCTTAACGGCTACATCTCGAACGTTAGACCGTTGCTTAAGCCCCAGTGTGATTTCGTTCTCGTCACCAGAAATGGAGGTCAGCATGGCAAACTGGGCGAAACTATGAGCAAACTGGTTTTTGATGCAATTGGAAAATACATTCATCCCACACGTTATCGCCAAATCGTCGAAACGCAAAGCCTCAATCAGCTCACTAGCGAAGAGCAAAGGTTTTTGTCTGAGGACCAGAAACACAGTTCTGCGGTTGCTAAAGTTCACTATCAAAAGCAACGATCGCGAGAAGTTGCCCTGAAGGGTCACGAGTGTCTTCAAAAACTTCAAGGTACCAAGGGTTCCGAGGTAGACGATGACGTACACGCAAGACTTGGCGGTTCAACGTCCAGCTCCGGGCCTTCAGTTGAGACAGCTCAGAATAAAAACAGCTCGACCCCCATAAAGGATACCCTGCCTAAGAGAAACTTGCACCTTCAGAGGAAAACTCGTCATGTTTTAAAATTCACGAAAGAAGAGGATGATTTTCTGAAGGAAGGGATAACTAAGCACGGGTTTGGACAGTGGACAGCTATTTTGAGAGATTCCGATTTCGCATTTCAAGACGGAAGAACGGCGGACTCTCTAAAGAAAAGGGCCGGAATGAAAATGTCGCTAGTTTGATAAAGAGACTGGAAAAGTGTGGACACTGACTTTCAATGCAAAGCTGATGGGTGTAAGCAGAGTTTGTTGTACACAAAACAGACAAAAATCAATTGCTTTATTGTAAATGCATCTTCCTGTCTCCAGATGACAGCAAACTCAACAAACATGTTATATTCTTTTGGAACTGGCCTATCGCCACTGTCAATATCACTGTAGCATAACGACTGTCTAGTTCACAGTGCTTTCAAGAACTATAATCTCTTAATGTAACTAATAGCCATAATATTTTTCCTTTAATTCACATCGTGTGCAAAATAGTCAAACGTAGCATAAGCGCAACGTGGTATTCCTTAACAATGCACACACTAATACATGTGCAAATATGAACATAGAAAGAATAAGTCGCACGCAAGCTGTCTTATTACAAGCCCATGAAACTACCAATCTACGGTTGCGTACTAGTCTGCATAAAACGAGTCAGGGTCATTTGCTTCTTGGATGGACGCGCCTGGCTTTGAAAGTGCGGCCTCTTCACTGACGTAGCTGCTACAGGGTTGTGAGCTCGAGCAATGCCTGGGGACGGTGGACAGATAGCTTCCACGTCGTCATTCGGAATGTACATTGGTGTCTTTGGTGCCGCCGACCAACATTCTTCGTCGTCTTCGTCTGAGCTCCTGCTTCTGGCAGGCAGATTTGCTGGACGCTGGCTCGGTGGGAAGACTCTCACTGGCAGCGGAGAGAACAGGTCTCGTATGAAATTCACGCAAGAACGGTCTACCAGCTCGTTGATAAGGCAGAGCCTCTTGCGTTCTGCCAGGGCAGCCGGTAGTTTCAGCGTTCCATGACGCTCGTGATAACAGCGCAGTTTTT
Organism: Orbicella faveolata; assembly: GCF_042242905.1. NCBI lineage: Eukaryota > Metazoa > Cnidaria > Anthozoa > Scleractinia > Merulinidae > Orbicella > Orbicella faveolata. The sequence continues at coordinate 10,168,878 of NW_028301539.1, read as the reverse complement.
CGCAATTGATTTCCAGGAGACTTTGCATCACTCTTCGTTCTTCTTCGTCTCTTGGATCTTCCATTCTGTCGCTTTGCTCAGCCATTTCCTTCTCCATAGCTAAAAGCCACGGCTTCCCAAATGCTGTTCTGATCCTTTCCTGTTCCTGATCTTCTTGAAAGGCAGCGAGGTCCCTTCGAATCGGTGTGGGCAGCGGCTCGTTATGGTCGTGCGGGAGCAACGACACGTGCTCCACCGACACTCCCCTCGTTTGTAAGAAGTGTTGCCTCTTCTTATAGCACTTTTCTTCAACCCTTTTCAGCCTTTCCTTTTCAGCGAGATGACTTTCTAACATGTGGCTCAGTTGGCGGTGACGTAGAGAGCCAGGTGAGCATTGTGCCAGCCTAGCTTTCAAGGTCGTCAGGGTCTCGTCTTCATCGGAATCGCCGACATCTTCAATGGCGTCCTCTTCAGAGCTTTCTTCTCGGGATTGCGGTTCTGTCAGAAGGCCGCAACTCTGTTCTCGTCTACAATCGCCCTGGGCGGTTTCGTCGACTTCTTCGTCTATTAAAGAAACGCTCAAAATGTTGCGCAACTCCTCCTCAGGCATACCACTTTCGTGCACAGTGGGCATTGTACTGGCCTGACTGCTCGGGCTGTCTCCTACGATATTGTGCGCCCACACAATGCAATCCATAGCATGTTTCCTCAGCCACTTGTTTGCTTCAGGTTCGACACGAGGAAGACTCTTGAAGTGGTACTTGCGCAGGCGTTTGTCCATAGCTTGATTGTGAGCTGCACCAAAATCCATTTCCACCTGGCAAGTTATGTACATGGTCGCAGTGCAATGGAAACCTTGAGCCTTTTTCCACTTCGCGTCGTGCGACGTGAAGCCCCCTTGACATATGATTTTCCAGTCATCTATGTCGAGCAGGGTGGCATATGCCTCGTCTAGGAAGATAACCTCTGTCAGGTTGTCGATCATAGCCTTGTTGAAACTCTTTTGCTTCGTGACGCGAGCAATTCGGCTTAGGGGAATGATCTGAAAAACAGGTGAGAAGAGGCTGGTCTTTCCGCTGTCAGCTGAGCCAATAGCACACAGCACAGGCTGTTTGTGTTCTTTGGGACGGAACAACGCCAGGAAATCTGCACAAAACTGCCGAATTTCATCTTCTGTTAGGCTGTTCCTTAGGATTGCCTCAAAATATCTTGGCTCCGGGTCCTTGAGTCGGTCGTAGTCCACAAACGCGCGTGGAGTTGTGAGACCCTTCTGTTGAAAAGAGCCAAAACAAAAGCACATCAGACAGTGCTACAGATCGTAAAGATTGGGTTTGAAAATTTGATTGTATCTTCTTATTTAAATGTTAAAACAGTCCAGTGTATTCTTCTCACCTGAGATTCTGAGATAATCCCTTGGACGAACGACCCAGAGGAAAAGCTCCAAAACCACCCGTCTTGTACTTCGATCAGGTCTCTGTCAATCTTAATTTGGCGTATGAAAGAGCTTTCTGGCTCGCTTAGTATGGGCAGAACACGTTGAATATGCTGGACCAGACGGTCTTTGAACGCTTCGTTTCCCATTAGGCTGTGGAGGAACGTTTTCATGGTACACAGATACTGGAACGTGAACTGCGATTTGGCCGCCAGTTTGTACACCTCGTCGCGATACACAGCATACTGCAGCTTTTTCATCACAATTTGTATATCGTTGCACAGGACTGTTACTGGACAGGATAGGGGTTTGTGCGGCGGATCTGGTAGTGCTGTCTGCGATGTACTTTGCAGGTTGTTATCAAATCCAAAGGTGTCTAACACGAGACCAGCTCGGCGTAATTCCGAAACGGATGCTGCCATCATCGTTTGAAAACTCTCAAGAACGACACGAAGGCGAACGACATTTTCCGTCGGCGCTGACTCTTGGGATTCTTCGTGGAAGTCACCATGAAGCTCCTCTTGCAGAGCCCTGCCAATCAAAACAAAAGGTTTTGCTTACGTAAGGCAATGCAATATCTCCCTGGTATTACTTTGTGAAAGTGAACTGCTGAAATCAAACTCGCGATGTTTTGAAAATGAGAAGATAAAAATTGATCAATTATCGATAATCGAATAACAGTCTCTTTTCACCGGGCAATGAAGCATGATTACTTTGATTTTTCAATGATGAATAGCATTTTTTACCTTTCTGACTATTTATGTTTGTTTATTATATATTTACTTTCATTAGCGTGCAATTTAACAGAAATTCAAAGAATATAAATTGGTCAAATTAATCTACTCACCCGAGGCAATGCTGGTACGATGACTCCACTAGTTGCATTAAGCAGAGGTTTTTGTGGTCCTTAAACACTTGACACAGCTGATTCAGGTTATGACAGCAGTTTTTCTTTCGCGACGCCCTTGATGCATAATATTCCAAACCGCAACTTGCGACAGCTCTTTGGATTCTAAGTGCATTAATGACCGAGCCATTGTTTGTTTGGCAAGCCACCCAGTAAGATATGGCTGGGAATGTTTGCTTTCCCGGCGATGAAAGCTGGGACGCATTGACGGGCGATTCGTCATTCGATTCGTCACTCTCTCTGGTCTCCTGCAATTGTGGCCTTTTTCGCTTCTTGCTGTCCAATGTTGACGTACTTATCGCCGAAAAAAAGAAGCAAATTTCCGCCAATTTTGACAAGGTTAAATCGCATTCGTCGCGTTTCTCGCATATCCAGTTCCATGCTCTTTCTATTTCGGCGTCGCTAACCCGCCAAACGCACTTAAAAGCAACAACCGAACACAGCTTTTCAACCCTCGCAACTATCTCGCACTCCGCCTTATCTCTTATTGCCTTGCTATTTAACTGAGAGCAAGGCTTGCTCATCTTGCCACATGAACATGAGCATGAACTGAGCCGTTTGAAGTTCTGACTACCCTTAAATACTGTTCCGTCACAAACATGAACAAATTTTCATTCTCAAACCCGCCGGAGAGAATAGCAGAGCAAATCACAGGTGAAACATTGAGAACTCCATTTGATCACCACCAATAGCTTTGCAATATTCTTTTTCTCTAAATTCTTTCGTTGAGCTCAAAAACAAATAATGGCTTTCACCTAAACACTCCACAATACAAATCTCCAAAACAAGTTAATGCTTTAATACATTTGATGAAGAAAAGATTACATAAGCGTTATGTAACCTATCAATAACTTTGATATTTCTGACAAATTTCTTGTGGTTAGTTCCTTTTGAAAATAATAACGGAAAAAAGGTGATAAAGTTAAACAAATGTATTCATGCGTATGTGATGTGCTGAACAATAATAAGTTGATGAGGTGAATCTTACTCTGTTGTTGGCGTGTATACTGGGTATGGCGTATACTACGGATATGGCCACCACCACCACCACCACCACCACCACCACCACCACCACCACCACCACCACCACCACCACCACCACCACCACCACCACCACCACCACCACCACCACCACCACCACCACCACCACCACCACCACCACCACCACCACCACCACCACCACCACCACCACCACCACCACCACCACCACCACCACCACCACCACCACCACCACCACCACCACCACCACCACCACCACCACCACCACCACCACCACCACCACCACCACCACCACCACCACCACCACCACCACCACCACCACCACCACCACCACCACCACCACCACCACCACCACCACCACCACCACCACCACCACCACCACCACCACCACCACCACCACCACCACCACCACCACCACCACCACCACCACCACCACCACCACCACCACCACCACCACCACCACCACCACCACCACCACCACCACCACCACCACCACCACCACCACCACCACCACCACCACCACCACCACCACCACCACCACCACCACCACCACCACCACCACCACCACCACCACCACCACCACCACCACCACCACCACCACCACCACCACCACCACCACCACCACCACCACCACCACCACCACCACCACCACCACCACCACCACCACCACCACCACCACCACCACCACCACCACCACCACCACCACCACCACCACCACCACCACCACCACCACCACCACCACCACCACCACCACCACCACCACCACCACCACCACCACCACCACCACCACCACCACCACCACCACCACCACCACCACCACCACCACCACCACCACCACCACCACCACCACCACCACCACCACCACCACCACCACCACCACCACCACCACCACCACCACCACCACCACCACCACCACCACCACCACCACCACCACCACCACCACCACCACCACCACCACCACCACCACCACCACCACCACCACCACCACCACCACCACCACCACCACCACCACCACCACCACCACCACCACCACCACCACCACCACCACCACCACCACCACCACCACCACCACCACCACCACCACCACCACCACCACCACCACCACCACCACCACCACCACCACCACCACCACCACCACCACCACCACCACCACCACCACCACCACCACCACCACCACCACCACCACCACCACCACCACCACCACCACCACCACCACCACCACCACCACCACCACCACCACCACCACCACCACCACCACCACCACCACCACCACCACCACCACCACCACCACCACCACCACCACCACCACCACCACCACCACCACCACCACCACCACCACCACCACCACCACCACCACCACTACCACCACCACCACTACTACCACTACTACCACTACTACTACTACTACCACTACTACTACTACTACTACTACTACTAAATAAAATTAATTTATATTTAATAATTTTAAATTTAAATTTAAATTAATAATAATAATAAATAAAATTAATTATTATTATTAGTAGTAGTAGTAGTAGTAGTAGTTGATGTTAATTAATTCATCTCATATACGCTTTATACGCTAAACCCGGTAAACACGCCATGTACAGAGTGAAATGTGCCTACTGCATGCTAATGAGTTGTTGCAATGATCTTTCTCTGTTGTTGGCGTATATACCGGTTTAAGCGTATATAGCGGGTTTGAGTAAATTTGTTAATCAACTCTGGCCATATCCGTAGTATACGCCATACCCAGTATACACGCCAACAACAGAGTAAGATTCACTTCATCAACTTACCTTTCATTTTTACTGTAAGTATTTTGATACTTACAGATCAAAACGTGATAGGGAACAGAAATTTTGGGAAACGATCCTCCTCCTCCCCCTCCTCTTCCTCCTCCTCCTCCTCCTCCTCCTCCTCCCCCTCCTCCTCCTCCTCCCCGTCCTCCTCCTCCTTCTCCTTCTCCTCCTTCGATCCTCCTCCTCTTCCTCCTCCTCCTTCTCCTCCCCCTCCTCCTCCTCCTCCTTCGAACCCCCTTTTCCTCCTCCTCCTCTTCTTCCTCTTCCTCCTCCTCCTTCTCCTTCCCCTCCTCCTCCTTCTCCTCCTTCTCCTCCTCCTTCTCCTCCTTCTCCTCCTCCTTCTCCTCCCCCTCCTCCTACTCCTTCGATCCCCCTTTCCTCCTCCTCCTCTTCTTCCTCTTCCTCCTTCTCCTCCCCCTTCTCCTCCTTCTTCGATCCTCCGTCTTCGATCCTCCTCCTTCTCCTCCTCCTCCTTCTCCTCCTCCTCCTCCCCCTCCTCCTTCCCCTCCTCCTCCTCTTCCTCCTCCTTCTCTCCTTCTTCTTCCCCTCCTGCCATCACCTCCTCTTTCTCCAGATAATCACCAGCACCACTTAGTCTTAAATCGTATTATTCACATTTATCTATCCCTGTAGCAGCAACCCATGTTTTAGCGCTGGCACATGTAAAGTAGGATACACCGCGAAAGGATTTCGTTGTAAATGTCCCCCAGGATTCACTGGGGAGCTCTGCAGCAAAGGTAAATGTAAGAAGTTCTTAAGTCAAAAATTGAAGGGTTGAAGGTTGTAAATCCTCCCCCTCCCTATGGGAGCAGGAGAAGGTTAATCTCTACCTCCCCCAGATTACCCAGCGGGCCAAAATCAAGGGGACGCTGCGTTAGGAACCCTCACATCCCCGTGCTTCGCTATCGTGGGCAAGAAAATCTCGTTCCTCATTGGTGGTGGAGGCTGCACTGAGGATTCTGTTCGTGCAGAGCTAATTGTGAATAATCAGGTACAGAATCCATCCTTTATGATCAGGCTGATTTAATGTCATGCTATTTGTGGTAGCCCTCACACACTCTTGACTCAAGTTTAAGGTGTCCTTGAATGCTTAACAAAGCTGTCTTTATTTTGGTAATACTTTAAGGGCATATTTGATCTTTGAATTTTGATTCTTTGGGGGCGATTTGATTTTTGAATTCTTGAATTTTCAGTTGACTTCAGAGGAAAATCCTTTTCTATTGATCCAGTGGGAACTGTATAAGTTATAGTAATGGAATTCAAGAAGTTATTTATCATTTGCGGAGGGTTATCACAGCAAACTTTGTTTTTCCAGGGAGATCATAGACAAGTTTGATGTCTTCGAGGGGAGTAATATGAAACGGCTCGTTCTGCGCAAAGTGTCGAAGGCGCGCGAGAAAACCACAAATTATCACAGGCAGTGGGGAACGGGGTGGAGCTAATGGGAAGCTAGAGTGGAACGTCAGTCAAATATTTATCAAAGGGAATATTTAAAGAAAAGATGATAGTCTTGTAGCTTTCTCTTTCCCCTTGCAAACTTGCAAACTTAAGAGGTGCCAGCTCTCTTGGACAAGTTTTTCCTGTCGTATGTCTTTCCGGCTCACTGCCTAACAAAGTACAGGGCAAACCACGACCTATTCATTCATAAAATTTACAAAGATTACTCCTCTCTGGGCCACCTCCCTTAATGCGGCTCGTCAAACAAACAAAAACCCTCCAAACCGCCTGTGTAAACAAACAGAAGAAGAGCGAGAAATTACCATATTGTTTACAGGTTGTCAGGACCGAGGTTGGTAACTGCCAGGAGACGATGTATCGTAAGAGTTGGGATGTGCAGGACTTGATTGGTCAACATGCTTGTGTCAGGCTCATTGACGAAAACCCTGGCGACATCTCGTGGGGTCACATCAACTTTGATGACCTCAAAGGCGATATTATTTGTCCACAAGACTGAGGCAAATTTCAATTTCAAGGTTGTACTAGAACATTCCATGTAGTTAATGAAAACCGTTTTATTTTACATGGCTTTAAAATAATCACGGGCAATTTTGTGGAGGGTTATGACGGGGATAATAGACCCCCCTCTCCTCCACCCCCCGGTTAAAAGAAAAATGCACAATATTCATATATTTAGGCAATTAGTTTGTAGTATTATTGTATAATTCTGAGAGTGTTGGACACAAAAGAAGACCAAAAATATAGTGATAGGCCCAGTCTGCATTGGGCTACAAGACGTCCCATACCATTAGACTCTAGCTTTTAAACGACTAGGAGTAATTTTCCTCCCAACTGTATATAGCATGTTAGTCCATCGTAAGATTTCCTTGAGCATTAAGTTCATCGACACCAAATTATAAACCTGGGTGGAGATGGTTCTGTGAGAGTGAAGTGTCACTCTGCCCAAAATACTACATAATGAGCCCACCCCAACCTCCAATCCGAGCTAATTCGGAGTTCAGCGCTCTTACCCAGGCCACCACGCTACCCACAAAAATAGACACTAATTTCTCTTCCCAAATCATGACTGGAACTCTCGCGCGGTCGAAAGAAATATTGTTTTAAAACCGCAGGATCCCTGATAAAATAATGCGCTATCGTATTCCAGTTTAAAAACCGATGGCATTTCCTGCTTCGTTCATAATTATGCGTTCATAATTATAGAAACTAGAATTAAGGCACATCTCCCCCGAACGCAAACAACAGACACAAGATTTATGTTAATGAACAACAAGTCTTCCTTTTGATTGAATATACATTCCCTCTTTATTTACAAGTTTCCTACCCAACTTTACACGAACGTCAACTTATGCGCGGGGTTGTATGATTTTTGACCTGAGTTGAATAAAATCTGTTTTAAACTACCTAAAATAAAAGCAACAGTTTACGTGGGTTCGTAGTGGTGTAGAAATACCAGTCTTGAGAGCTGAACAGGTTCACGACAAAGCGGGCATTCAGGCTAGAATAGAAAATACAGATCACTTCAATTAGAAGAAGTCACAAAGTCGAGTGAATGAAAATAATCAAGTTACTAAAACCCAGGTAAAGTTGGGTCACCTCGTTTAACCAGTACTTTTGAGTACTTGGGTTAATCACAACTTTTCAAGGGCAATTTGGAATAGATAGGCGCGTCGAGTAAATTTTGCAGTGTTTGAAAAATCTTCAGTTCCTTGCCCCCAGGAGGGGGATTTCGCCAGAGTTTGGAAAAAAAGTGCACAATTCCTCCAAATATTAAGTGATTTACTGATAATAATGCCCTTGTAAGTAAACTTTCTTTAGCCACGAGCTACACATTACGTTGAGTACTTAGCGCTCTGATCGTACTTATTAATATCTTTGAAAAGTTTCCGAAAGTATTCACAAACTAAAAGACCTTCTGATGGGTTTAAAAAATATCTGGAACTCTTAGGAAGATTTTCGGTAATCTTAAGAATTTTTAGGACCATCTTCGGAATTTCCGGATGACGTTCGGAAATTCTTGGAAATTCTGAGAACTTTCGTTGTTCTTCGACAATCTTTGGAGGTCTTCGGAAGTCTTCTATATATCTTCGGGTCTCCAGGAGGGCTCAGGAGAGCTTTAGGAATTTACGATCTTCCGAGTTTCGTCATACTAACGTTGGAAGCCTTTGCTGTAATTTACCCTAGCTATGCTATTTTGCACTTTTCTGCACTCGTATTACACGAAAGCTGCACCACTTTTTTTAGCCGATCATAATTAAGCAATTTTTTTATACGTGTATTATCAAATGATTTGCTGATCGAGCTAACATATCCACTCAAGTCGACGGAAGTCACCGCAAAACCGACCAAAAGGTCTTTGGTTGTTCTCTTTCTTGTATTTAAAGGTTCCGTTCTTTGTTTTTTCTAACTCGGTAACCATAATCGTCTTTTTCATTCGAGTTCAGTGCCTAGTCAATTATGACTTCACAGCATGCATAGCCCTGTGGCGGTCTCACCTTGCTGCTACACCATTCAGTAATACAGCTCCAACAAAACAAATGGCCACACGGAGTTGCACTCTTGTCCCGCAGTCTCTCCAAGCAGAGTGCACACTTCAAGCCAGGCGTAATAGTGGCGCTTGCTTGTGTTGTCTTGTCTGTTGTTACAAGGCTTTCTAGCGACTTGCCAGATTTTAAATGCTGTTAAAAACGAAGAGACAATCATGGTAACCTTGTTAGTAACCTTGTTAGCTCTGTAAGGACTGGAGAGTCAACAGGGTCACCTTGACGATTCTTTCCCAGAGGAGAGAACACAGAAAGGGATAGATGTTAGGCTGCGAGCTATGTAACTAAATAGTACATATTTGAAAGGAAAAATTGCAGAGTTGTAAAAAAACACCTAGAAATAAATGCTAAATCATTTAGATTTGAATTCTCTTTTGCGTCATGCAACGTCTACTCAGAGGAAGAAAATGCAAACGAAAATGTGAACAAAATGGTCGCACGAAAAGCCAGCCTGTTGAAATTCCTACGGTTACGAGAGCGTTTTCGAAAAGCTCCGTTTTCGTGACGGATTAGTGTGAACGGTTGGCGGCCTAACCGTAGAAATAAAGCTGCGTTTTCAAATTTCTCCGGCGTAGAGTGGACGCTGTCTTACATGTTTCTTATCGCGTAACGCCTCCACAAGCATCAACGTTGTGGAATACGTGACGAGAGGCAACGGTATTGGCTACTGCGCTGATATCTCACCTGATAGGCGGTCAATAAGAGAGTGATACTCAGTTGAATAACGGACAGATAACCAAGCAGGCGATAAGTAGGTCTGGAACCATCATTTCTGAGACTGCTTCGAACCAAGAGCTGGAAGCCAAAGATGAGTTTAATACGATGAGCATCATAATGCAGTCAAACCTGCGATCAGGCGTTCGTTGTTTACCAAAAAAAGAACGTCTGATTGCTGGTCATAAGCACACAGGAGCCACGTAATAACAAACCAAACAAACATGTCAAGCAAGCAAGCTAACAAACAAACAAACAGACAAACAAAAAACAGAAAAACAAACTCAAAATAATCGATGACGTTTATACATGTAAGAGTAATGTACCCGGCTCTTATTTAGAATTGCAGACAAATAGAATAACCTGTTTTATGGGAACTTGTTTTCCAGCAATTACCACTGGAGTGTCGCAAGTAATGCACATTTTTTCTTAGGTTTAAATTTCTACGCTAAGCGATTGGCTCAAAAAACCTGTAATCAGTCCAATCAGAAAGCCAAATCTAATAGTGGCTCCGTCGCACACGGTAGGACTAAAAGTGTCATGCACTGCGCATTATTACTTACATATTGGACTCCAGTTAGCCTTTTCGCGATGTGATAGAAAACGCCGTTCAAATAAAACAGTGCTAAGTGTGCTCTATGGACATCTGTAAATTAAAATACAAATGTGTGTTAACAATTTTCTCATTACTGAAGCTTATGTTATTTATCAACTTGAAGTAAATGAAGGTAAATTAACCAAATTAACCAAGGGGCTGACGCTCAAAATACCAGCTTCACCAGTCCGTTGTGGCAGGTATCTTTATCGACTTCAAATTGACAAATAGCAGGTGTTTCAACTGCCCGATAATGTAGCCCAACAGTTTCTTTTAGAGTCAAACCACTTAAATCTTAAATCCGCGTAGCAGCCGTTTCCGGCTTTTCTTTTCCAGGCGAAGGAGCTCCCCTGGGGTGAGCAAAATCCCCCCTGCTCCTTATTTTTCGCATTCGCTGGCAGTTTCCTTCCCTTCGCGTGCTTTTTTGGAAACGTCTGCTACGCAGGCTAGCCTTTGATCGACCGGACCCTCTCTCTATAGCACTTAATGGCGGCAGATATACGCTGTACTTACAAAGAACCACAGTTCTAAGAATGGGAATAAAAGTGCATAGCAGTTCTCTTGTCCTTGTATTAAATCCTGCAACAGATTAAAAGACATTTGGTGATGAACGTATTATAAGGGTTCGGAGCCACTAAATTCGTAAAAATTTAAAAGAGTTGAACTTGCGAGAATTTAAGGCAGTTTTATCCCACCATAGCATAAGTGCTTGGAGGTAATGGAAACCATTAGGAGCAACCTTAAGTTCTTGACCCCTGGGGGGTGGGGGGGGGGGGAACTCCCAGAAAAATCGGGTGGGGGTGTGCGGCCCGCTTCCCAAAACCCTTGCCCTATTTATGACCAAAATCTGCAATATTCCCTACCCTATTTATGACCTGACCAAAAATTCGAAACCCTATTTATGACCTAACCCTTAAATCAAAACTCTGCTTCACAGCTCCATTATAATAAGTTCCCTAGTTCAGACCAATGTTAAATTACCGTAACCATAATTTGTAAAGGGCTTTTGTTGATTTCCTTTTCGATAATGAAAAAACTGGCTTCTTTTTAAAGACATACCCATATCACGGCTAGAGTGCAAAAACCATACCCTATTTATGACCAAAATGGCCAAAATCAGCTAAAATCAATACCCTATTTATGACCAAAACAGCTGAAAAACCATACCCTTTGGGGCTGCACATACCTATATGGCCCATATAAGGGAGTACCCCCCCCCCCCGGGTCGAGTTGTTGACCAATAAGTTTAAGTGGACGCCCTTGGGACACCCAGTTGTGTCCGCTTAGTACAGGGTGTCGTCTTAAAACTGGTTCTGATACATTGTGCAACAATAGTTAATTATTAACCCTTTTGAAATCATCACGTTTACTGAATGATAACCACAATTCGTTGCATAACAACACATAATTTAACTTGCGATCTTTTCCTCTAAACTCTCTTCTTTTATCATCGCCAGTGAAACAAGGTTAAAAATAATGCCTGATCACAGGATATCCAAACAGTATTTTCTGACAGTAACAAGTGTAGAAAAATTTGGTGCACAGAAATTCGTGACTGAAACTGTGGTCATCAAGTATATAAGACTAAGGACTGCTCATAGCCCAATGTCCTGTCAGTCAATGCATCAATTCAGAATATTCTGCTTAGCTTTAAAATGACAACACTGAACAATTTTAAGGAGTCCGAGATGCCCTTAGAAATAAAAAGCCCTTGAAGTGTTCCTTTACTGCATGTTTTGTGCAAATAAATGGCTCAATATAGGTGTCCGCTGAATGCAGATTTGTTCTACAGTAAATGTGGTAAGAAAATTTAGGGACTCAAGTTGGTGTCCCCTTAATAGAGGGTGTTAGCTTAATTGGAGGTAAGCTTAATACAGGTTTCACTGCATTGGGAAAAAATACACTTAAAGCTAGCAGTGAGTGGCTCTTCTTTTTAAGAACTTAATGAAATTTAAAAATTTGAAATCAAAATATTCATTTCAAAAATCTAAGAACACTAATGATTAACTAAGGATCCAGAACAGAGGATCAACCAAAGACTCCCCCAGAAAGACTTCTATGTCATATCATTTCCTAGACTCCGACATTAAATTTCATTGTAGCACTGAGCATGACCTAATAACCTTGGTCAGCATTGAAAGCCACACAATAGTGACAACAACTTTTTATCTAATATGTCGAATTATTCTTGCATTTTAATTGGTACTTACATGTACATGTATATATTATACTTGTGATCTGTTGGAGATCACATGCATAGATGACATGATGTCACAATTTTTTTTCTGTTTCTTTTTTAATATAAAACAGATAGATCCATGAGTCTGTTCAGTAATAGATCACAGAAGATATCAATACATGGTAAGAACATCAGTCACACAGACGACTATCTCTTTGTGTGCCACTTTTTTATACTAACCAAATTTTGAAGTCATCTGTTATGTGTTACTGAAAAGACACCAGCTACATAAAATCTATTTGTTAAACTGATAAAATAGCAAATAACATTAATATCATATCTTTAAAAACTTGTCTCACCACTGGGCTGATTTTCCTCATTATGGAGCCAAAGTTCAAGCTTTCTCAGAGCTTTGTCAATCACATAAGGACCAAACACATAAAGCAAAACCAGACTCCCTCTGCACTGTTGAGTAAAATGACTCCAGTTTGCTTTATAATAATTTATCACTACCTTATCAGAGGTTTCAGCTGTAAGGATAATTCTGCCTGCATGGTTTGACCATCTAGAGAAAAGTTCTTTGACTTATAACGATATTCAGCTCTAACCGTTTTGCCCGCTTGTAGAAACCACACTGTCACCAGGTCCTGCTGAAAACGTTAATGAAACCCCTGCCTTATATATGTGGTAACATACTGAAACATAACATAGAATATAGCTTCGTACATGTACCAATTAGCACAGACACCAACACAACTACAAGGGCTTGAATTTTTTTTTCTGCTCTCGCCGGGAGCCTGTTTGCAGGCTATCCTGCAACCAAAACCTATGACTTTGAAAACAACCAAAGTCCAAGGTATTTCTTGGCCGTCAGGGGACTGGTTCCACATGTAGTTTTCCTTCTCAAAGAATTGCCCATTGGTGTAATGCAAAAAAATCCCTTTCTTTTCTTGGACTAATCAGAATTGCTGGTATATTTCAACAACATGAAATCCAAGTTGCTGTTTATTTTGACTGCAAACTGTAGCTTCTTGTGTGGAAATTTATATGAAACAAATATCCCTAATGGATAAGTCTATGGTGAAAGCTCCCACTGTTTCATTTAGTGAAAGCAAAAATTGTGCCTTCTGCAAAATTAAACTGCGAGAGACAGAGCAAGAAAATACGCCTTCCTTGAGGACAACAAGCAGATGTTTTGTTCATCATGCAACACTGTGATTGACCATCTTTGGAAGTCCATAGTCGACAAGCACCTCCTGTCTTTTTTGTCCCAATTTACGCATAGATGTTTAATTGTTGTTCCTTTGAGTTCAAATTGTCTATGGAGCAGCCCAAATGTGGTTTTCTTCTTCAGAAACCAAGTAAAACAAGTTTTAAAAAGCTTAGAAAAAGTTGCAAGTTGCATAATTTATCGCATAATAGCCAGTTCTCATCGCATAATCTGCCCCAAAAATTTCGCATAGTTTCTGTTTTTTTTTTTTTGTTACACCCTATCGGAAGGCTTGCCTTAGCTTTAGATATCAAATGCTCAAGACAATGTTAAACCACATTTCCAAACACCTCAAAGTTTATCAAAAATAATCCGCTGTGCATCTTATTTTCAACTCCCGTCTCAGTGTTTGGAAACGTGGCCAAACCTGGTGTTTCATGTTTCACATATCATATCAAAAGATTGACATCTGACTTCTTCTCATATCAAATTCTTAACCCTTTAAGTCCCGGAGAAAAAAACTTATTTTTCTAAAATGATGACAGAAGATTGAAAGACCACAAGTAATATATTGGTTGAAAGGTATTGTTTGGGATATGTCCTAAATCACCACAACAGGTATACAAAATGTCACAAATTGAATTGAGGATTCTGCAATGTAAAAAAAATGAACACATTCAAAAATACCTTATTTCTTGTATATATTGGGTACACCCGTAAACAATAGCTTAATTTGCAGCTCTGAGTGCGCAGATTTTTATCAGATATTCACTTGACTGTAAAATTGTAAAGTGCAAAAGTTTCAAAAACTTGAGGGGTGGTTAATCAAGTCTGATTCAGGAGGCGGGTATGATTTTATGCTTCCAATGTGAAGATCTCTCGAAGATCCTTTTGTTGTCCAAATTTGAAATGAATTGGCCAAATATTAAGCTTATTATAGCATTTTGTGCCATATGGCATTATCAGGGCATAAAGGTTTGTGCCATTAATAGCACTATCGGGGCTTAGAGAGCTTTGAATCAGTTTAGGAAAAAAGAGACAATAATTCACAATTTTGAATAACCACCTACACCACATCACAACAGTGTACATGTAGTATTTTAAAGTATTAATAAGAATATTTACATGCATTTCAAGATTACATATTTGCATTGACGAAACACATGTTGATTTATTCCTTAATCTTTTAATAACTTACCAACAATGAGGGAACCCTTGTTTTACTTTTGTCAACTTGAACAATATTACAGTATTCTTCTCCAAGAGTTTGAAAACCTTCAAGGACAAAAATAAGAGGGCCCCATTGAAAATTGCCCCAGGTGGTGTTGGGTTATATTCTATGTATATGTATATAGTGTACATTACTTATCTAACAGCATTACATGCTGTTAGATCTTTTGAACACTGTTTTCCTATGCACACTTACATGTAATAAGTAATGTACACTGTATGTAAAATTTGTAACTATGTAATTCTACGTGATTCTTTGGCCTGTTTCCACGCTCAAAGATGAACAGAAAGAGGTTGTTGTTCATCTTCTTCGGGTCGAAGGACTTTGTTACAATTTTGCTGACTGGCTTTGGAAAAAGTCTGATATATCAACTCTACGCAACGGCAAAAGAAATGCAAATGGTGCAAATGTTGTTGTTCTCATTGTTTCACCACTCAAAAGCATCATGAAAGAACAAATACATGTAAAAGAGATGGAAGAGCTAAGGATTGCTTAAATTGTCTTGTCAACAAAGGACAATGTGCTTCTGCCAATTGGAGAAGCACAGTACAAGCTTTTTTCAGTGCAGTACAAGACATTTGGATGCAAAATTCCAAAACATGTTGAAAAACAACTCACAAATATACCCTACTACACAACTGTGTCATGCTTAGTGTAACACATTCACCTTTAGGCTCAACAAATAAATTTTCCATTGAAATATGAGGCTTCTTACTAAAATTCCTCATCCACAAGTCAATAGTAAAGATTTCTTGATTTTGGCTTTCTCTCTGCATTTTTTTTTTTTTTTTTTTTTTTTGTGAAGTAATAGTTGCCAGAGACAACATCCTCAACACCTGAATGCATGTGCTGCTGTTTGCAGACTGAACTTATAATCAATTAAATGAGCAAGTGACCACTAAAATTTAATTGAACCAATTTACATGTACCTAATTAGCCAAGACGCGGAGCTGTTAGCGACAAGGTCATTACAGAGGGTGGAACCTAATAAAACCACTTTTTTCCAAAGATGTCCACAGTCTCTCTATTCTTCGTTTGTTATCCCCAGCCCCATGTGCTTCACTCTCACTTTGCTCGCCTTTTCTTTCGGGTGCATTGAAAAATAGAGAGGTGGTGAAGAGTGTAATTCAGAGTCATGTTCAAAGGTACCTGCCAGTTTCGCCACATGGCGAGTTCGCCCCCAGCGAGTTCACCCCCACATCAACTCAACTTGATCGAGTTCACCCCCAACCAGATCAAGTCGCATATAGAAATTATTCCTCGTTCTTTTATCCACTACCTCATTAGATTACTGGTGGTGAGGAAACTTCGCTTGGTGGCGAGGTGACTTCCCTTGGTGGAGACTTCATTGGTGGCGAGACTCCCTTGTGGCGAGATGACCGGTAACCGTTGGACTTTGTTGCTATGCACTCGCGAACAAGCAAACATACATAGACTGAAATGGTTCTTCAAAAACGTTCAATAACTCATGGCAAATACATAAACACGAACACTAAAAGTTGGGGGCGAACTCGAAATAGAAATTTTATAGTGGGGGCGAACTCGGTGGGGGCGAAACCGGTATCATTCTGTTCAAACCTCCATCATTATCATAAGTAATGTTCCCGCAACAATTAAGTTCCAAAAAGGTCTACCAATTTTCCTTATCAAGCTAACAAGAAGACAAAGAAATCATCATTATTGTACATGTCATGTGCACACCATGGGGCAAAATTAAGGGAACCATTCTGCAACATACCACTTATTGTAGTTATTCCAAAATAACAGACATCAGCTAGAAGCTCCAACTCTGCTTTCCATTTGATCCAAGAGAATGGACCTTAAAATTAAAATGTTATTGGTGAATTACTTAAATTATATATTATTTTAGTTGAAATTCCCATGAATTACAAATTTCGACGAGGACAAGAATGACAGACTCTATATTAAAAAGAGAATGAATTAAGTTGCACGTTTTTCTTTGTGCGGGAATCTGTTTTATCAAGGGATTAACTCTTAACAAAGAATAATTAACGAGTTAAAAAATTACCTCCATTATCCAGCAAAGGAGATATAACGTCAACATACAAGGGCATTTCAGTATATTTAAGTAAAGAAATTGACAGAGCACACCTCGGAAATTCCTGTAAATTTGTCCAATTCCCTCTCTCAAGAAACCGAGATAGTACACATCTTTTTGGTTCGAACGAACGAGTTCCGGTTGCCCTGCACGAACAAACATTTGTAAACGCTTGTTAAAGAGTTATTCTGTGCATGCAATCATCGTGTGGAATCTTTTAGAGACATGCTGATGCTTCATATTGGGCTAACAACCACAACCAACATCTCCGCCATTTTGGGTTCATGTCGCGGAAGACTGGCGCGAA
Organism: Orbicella faveolata; assembly: GCF_042242905.1. Classification (NCBI taxonomy): domain Eukaryota; kingdom Metazoa; phylum Cnidaria; class Anthozoa; order Scleractinia; family Merulinidae; genus Orbicella; species Orbicella faveolata. The sequence goes on along the minus strand of NW_028301539.1, from coordinate 10,151,466 downwards.
TATGAAAGGTACTCTTTCTCAGGTTCTCTCGAGAGAATAACTCACGTCGAGGTTGTTTCAAACTACTGCAGCTTTGCTTGAGTATAAAACATCTTTTCAGGGTTTTACTCTGGTCAGGGAAGATTATATGTATAACTAGAGAGAATAGAGGCTCCACAAAAGTAATTTCCCTACTGCTACGTGTCAGCCTTTCCATAAGGTTATGAACAGTGGTAGCACGACTTTATTCTGGCCCATACAAAAGCTTGGCCAGATTTTTGTGGCCCATTGGTGACCAGATTAACAGGGCTCCACTCCCGGGGGGGGGGGGGGGCACTGCCATATATGGGCTATATAGGTATGTGCCGCTGTGAAGGGTATGGTTTTCAAGCAGTTTACTCTAGGATAAGGTATATAAATCAGAGCGTTTGGGTCTAGAATAGGGTATAATTTTTCACAAAACTGACTAGTTGGTTGAAGATTTTATGTAGACTAAAGAAACCAGGAATTGCCACTCAAAAATATAAAAAAATCAAATCGGCAAGTTTAAATTTACGCAAATCAGCCTCAACAGTGTCAATAGATGGGGGGGGGGGGGATTTGGGGAGTTTACTCTAGTAAAGGGTAGCAAAATTCAGCTGAACTAGCTCTGGTATAGGCTAAGGGTTCCAGTGTTCCAGCGGCACATCACCACCCAGAAATTCCCAAGGTACCTCCCCCGGGGCTCCACTGTAGTTAATTTTTTCCAAGGTTTAAACGTAATTTACAATTCAACTCAGGAGCAGATTCCAGAAGTCGGCACGGAAAGGCACCAGCGGCAGCCACTCTTACCCCACCCAGCAGCCATGTGAACAAGCCGGACCAAAACACTGATCCATGTCCCCTACTTTTTGAAAAGCACAAATCACAGCTACGATATCAATTAGGGCCGGCGTGAAGACACGTATGGTACTAATTACGGAGACCCAAACTAAGCTAATTTAATTTCTAATGGTAATTTTCTTAACTCACCACAAGACAGGCGAGTGAAGGATACTCAAAGAATCTACTTCTGGGCTATGGGAAATGAATTTTTTTTTCCATACTGATTTTGTCAGCCTGCTTGGGTAGCCAATCATACAGCAGGAGTGGTTAATGATCTTCCCAGTTTGCAGAAGTTGCCACAAGGACGAAAATAAACCCAGACAGTGGCTGTACATTATACCTATAGCCTCCTATGCAGACGGACAGCCTTTTTTTGCAATACTTGTCCCTGTACTGAAAACACTGTTCCTGCTAGGTTTGAAGGCTTTAGAACTTTCCTGTACTATGAATTTTGGGTAAATGTACCAGTCGCCATGTTTTTTCCCTTCAGAGGGTTGGCTTCTTCATTGTATTAACAAAACACACAACACTCATCAATCTTCTTATAGTGGCCCTTTAATGCTCCAGCAAAACAAGTCTGACAATAAATTATCAACACAAATGACTGGAAATATAGTACAGCACAAGAGGAGAGTTTCTCGCAGATATTGAACTCTTCACTTGAGAAGTTGTTCCGTGCTATCTACACACACTGTCATTATAGGACCAAAAATTAAGATGCACTCCTGGTTGAGTGTTACATGAAGTATAATACACCAAAATGGCTTCTGAAGGTCGACGAATCTGGCATGAGTTCAGATGTTTACTTTGATGTCATCATCGTCACAAATTCTGCAAGTAGAAAGACAAAACAAAATGTATCTCAGAACACTGTATCTTGGATTTGTACAAGTAGACATGTTCAGTAGTATCCAGACACAAATAACTCGCTTGCACAAATAATAGTGTATGATTACCTGGGCTGTGCCCTAGAAGTTCTCGGGTGCCACAGGCTACTAACTTTTGACTTTGAGCAACTGGGAAAGCTGACTTTTTTCATATAAGCCTAAGTGCTGGACACCCAGGATTTCATGGTTAGGAACCTCTGGGCTCCTTGAAATTTTTCTTACACCACAGCCTTGATTACTGAACTACATGTGTTTAGCTAGGAAGCAAAAAGGGTACTTTATACTACCAACATAGTTGCACAAGTGCCGCACCAAGAAACTGTTCTGCCAATGCAAGTTCAACAACAAGCTTCTGCATGCTTCTTAGAAAATGTTTCAACAGTGTTCCTTACCCTCGTAATTGACTTGCCCGTCACCATCGATATCTGCTTCCCTGATCATCTCGTCCACTTCTTCATCTGTGAGTTTCTCTCCCAGGTTTGTCATAACATGTCGCAACTCAGCTGCACTGGTGAAACCATTGCTGTCTTTGTCAAACACTCGGAAAGCCTCCTTGATTTCCTCTTCAATGTCGGTATCTTTCATTTTCCTTGCCATCATGGTGAGAAACTCAGGGAAATCAATCGTTCCATTACCTGTTTATGAAAACAAAATGTAAGCAAGGGAACTGGTCACTAAAACACATTGGAAAAAGACATAATCCCATGCATTTTCAGTCAGCGGCAACCGGATGTCTAACACTCTGTACGAAATACCAATATAAAAAAAACTAGAACTAGGATATTGTGGTTCCAGTTTGATTGTGCAAGTGTTTAACTTCAATAATGGTTTGTGAACATGTCAAGAAAGAGCAAATGCTGCGATAAATGCTGGTTTGCCCTTTGATTAAGTTGAAGGTTTCAATTCTTGGGGCTTAATTACAAAAAGAATCACAGCCTCTGGAGAAGAGATTGGAGGGTTGTCCAATACACCCGATCCGTAACGGGTCGTCAAACTGGTGACGGTCCATGACGGGTCGTGACGGCCCATCACTGTTTGTCAGTTTGTGACATCTCGGCAGATCATCACGTTTGGGATGGATGGTAGCAACCCTTGACCGTTTGCCACGTCACGAGGGACTTAGAAAAAATCATATTTGTACTATGAAGGGGGGTGAAATTGTCGGCAGATCGTCCCGATCGGGACGGATCGCGACAACCCGTGATGGATGGTGATGATTCCTGACAGTTTGTCCGTTCACGAGAGACTTAAATAATTTTAATGGTATTATGGAGGGAGGTGGAAATGTCGGCCGTACCAATCGAGACGGATCACGACATGTTGGCGGATCGTCACGACCAGGACAGATGGTGGCGATTCGTTACCGTTTGTCAGTTTGCGAGAAACTCATCATTAGTGTGCGTCGTTCTTTAAACTTGTGCGAACGTTTGTAGCCCCCCTTTTTTTAGAACAAGTATTCACACACTTCATTCGCCTGTTTATTTCTGCTATCCCTTTTCGCGACATGACTTCCGGTGTGACGGTCGAACCGGTCGATCCGTCACCCCTTTGTCGACCCTCTGTCGTTTAGGACCACAGGACACTGTAAGTATCGAGTTTGAAGTTGCATGACAATTTTTGCGTGACCCTGGCGTGATTTGTGTCGCCATCTTGTATTCTTAATTCGGCTCCTGATTGGTCCGATTTTTCAAGGCACCATCTTGGATTTGGAGAACAATAGAGCCCATTGCTCTCCAAACAATAGCCCATTGTCTTTCTCAGCTCCTGATTGGTTACCGGTCATATGAGCCACCATTACTACTAACACCCTTATATATGTCATGTAGGTATGGTTTCACTTTGTAATTGAGCCATTTTGGTCTGAGATAGTTTAGAGCTCGAGATTCTGATGTCCAGTTTGTTCCTGAAGAGGGAGGCGATCAATTTGGTATAATGATGAACCAGGTGGCTCTTTGTCATGGTTACCATCAACAGTATCAGAGTGGTTTTCAATCGAACGACGTAAGTCCAAAGCAAAGGTTATTACTCTGGCCAGCCACAATGGGCGCCATCAGGCAATCCAATGAACCAATCAAAACTCTTAAATACACGTAGCTGACGCAAAGCGAGGGAAAACGTGTGCGAGCGAGTAGTGATTGGTTTTGGTTGATCAAAAAGTATTATGCTTATTGATATAATGACTATGATTTTTGCACGTCTCTTATTGTGTTGGTTTACGTCAGACGTTTCTATTTTTTTCCAATGCTCACAGCGCTCAATGCATCGTGGTCAAAACTTGGTCCTCAGACAATCGTGGGGGGGGGGGGGGGGGGGGATACCAGAAGAACAAAACGACATTTCGCTCTCGTCAATCTTCTGCCTGTTCAAATATTCATGAGAGCTGATAATAATTTTTCGATCCTTTGGCAAGCAGATGATGTCAAAACTCACGCGCTCTCGGACCCTTTGAGCGCGCGCTGATGAGAATAGTGAAGATCTATAAAGCTGAAGAAAACTCTTTTGCAGATACGCTTTGCTCAGGCCATTAATTTTTCTTTGATGCGGTTTTTAGTTGTGCTTGGATGAGGCTATGGGCACATTTGTGGACTCCTCAGACAGGAGCTTGATGACAACTCAATTAATTCTAAATTTTTGCTTTCAGTCGGTACACTTGAGCTGTGCTCAGTTCTTTTTGAAATAAATATTTTTGACCATTTTTTGCCTTACTTTGAAAACAGGCAGTCACAAACAGTACTCCGGAGACCCAACTATAACTTTTATTTTAACGACACCTGTTTTAAGTCACTTAACACGTTTTGTCTAACTGTCGATCTGCCAAATAAATATGCGGAACACCTTTTTTAATTTTCCTTTTAAAATAAAATTATCATACGGTACCCGCGAAAATGTCTGCTTCAGCCACATTCAAGCGAAGAATAAAGACTTTCATCTTAATTCTTGGAACCGTCTTGCCATTTTCACATGGATGCTGCGGTAAATATTTCAAGATTTTAGTACATGTATGTACACTCTTCCTCTTCCATTTCCACCGTTTTAATCACTGTTTAGTTTGTCAGACGTCTTTTGTACCACTTCATTCTTAGACATTCCTCGTTTGCAAACAGCATTCGCATTCAAGCTTTCTATGATGGCTGTTCCTAGCTAATAGTTTTTGCAATTGTTCGCATGCGCGTGTTTTTCTGGCCCCCAGAAACGTTGCGTGAGGCTAATACTGAATGTCAGACTGTTCAATATTCAATTAGCTTATATCGTTACTAACGTTATTGCTTTCCTTTAGACCACAACTTTTGTACCAATGAAACTCCGTCTTACCCTGTCAAACTTGCTATTTGTCGTTTTATGCTTTTTTTTTCTTTCTACTTAAATATTTTAGTAGATAAAGGATAGAAGATGAAAGTCAATCCGAGAAATTGAATTTTGCTCATCATATTGACGAAAAATACAAGAAACCTAAAGTTTCTTGTATTTTTTGTCTGAGAATTATGCCTTTTCTCCCGCGCACCGTCTTTATTTTTGTTTTTCACTTTACTGCTAATTCCGACCTGTTAGTGCTGGAAATCCGCCAAAACAACATAGCCCGGTGGCATAAACATTCACAACTCTTCGTATCAAGCTGCCAGCGTTCATTCCCCATTGGTACAAACAACAAAAAATATCACCATTCTATGGCCCATTAGCAAATTTAATTTTAAGTTAGCCATTAAGATCTTGATCTTTCATAGCGGTAGCCGTTTTGCCACATCAAATTTTAACGCCTCTTTCGATTGCGTCGTTTAGTTAAACGGTGCTCCAGTTTTCCAAGCCCGTTTTGATCTCGAGGGCTTTTGAAGGATATAGAACAAGGAACTAAATTTTATCCGAAGTGTGAATGGCCTCATCCAGGAATTTTAAACGACCACGCACTCCCGTTATCTACATTCTTTCTGCTTTCTTTGGAATCATCTCTTCACGATGCTATGGATGTTCTGGTAAGAAACGTTGCCCTCATTTTCGTTTTGTTTCCTAATTTCGTTTTATCGTTTTGCGCTTTTTTTTTTTTGGCCTAGAATTCGGCCAATTTAAGGTTGTTAAATTAGGGATGTTTATTCGGCCGATTTAAGAATATATTTACATAGGGCTATTCTGGAGTCATGAGTTTCATAAGGTGATTTTGATAAATTTTTTAGTTCTTTTTACATAAGGTCATTTACCCCTGGCTGATATTGATCCAATTTTTCTTCATAACTCTAGCTTTCTCTTTTACATTCATGACACGTGAAACTACTACTACAAAATTAAAACTAGCTGCATCTTTGATCGCGGACCGCTTTATAAATAATTATGATTTTTTTGCTCTTCGAAAGCAAGGTATAATTTTTTTTATTGTTATTAGTTTCTTTTTCTTTCCTTTTCATTAGCTGGATCTTTAATATCAGAAGAGTACGGAATTAGCTGCTATTCGGTCGCTGTGTGGCCGTATGCGGAGTTTTCTTTCGTTGTGCAAACTTGAGTTCTTCTTGGCTTTCCAGCCCGGTCTAAGAATTTAACTCTTCCTGCTTAGAAATTTGGAATAACGCCTAAAACCCTAAAAGGGAGTTTCGCTAGCTTTGTAAACCAGAGACTTGATAAGAAGAGAATCTGGACGACATTTGGTCAAACGACCCCTCGAAATATTGGAGTTAACAGAAAGATACCAGCTACATATGCATTTGCAAATAAACTCTAACATCGTACATGATAACAATGCCCTCTCTCATAATTTCTTGTCTCTAAATAGATTATTCTAGAATCAATATTTGTATGAATTCAAATTATAAATACATTAGCTGCTGCTGCGCTCATTGAGAGATTATGTTCTTCAATACAAACTAACATTTTGGAGCAATAAACGCCTTGCTCCCTAGCATTTTTTATTTCTCTAAACTACTCCGGGATTTTTTTTTTCCTTAGCTGGGTGTTACGTCTAAATTAATTTCTATTTTCATTCGAGGTGAAAGCGCCCGAAAATATGCATAATGCTCAGACATCATGAATATTAAAAGAGCATTAATAAGAGGAGTCTAAACATGTACAGGCAAGATGAATGCAAATGACTTTTACAATTCCTGTCTCTAAGTTGACAGCTACATGTTTGCCTTCTTCAGATGATGAATGTCGCATGATCATATTTAAGGAACCAATAGCAAACAGAGAAATGAGGGGCCACGTGATCAAAATGGAAGAGGTACCTAATCAGGGGAGCTGCCGGGTGTTGTGTTTTATTGAGCCCAACTGTGTGTCCATCAATTTTGGGCCTTTGCGGAAAGGGAAATACAAATGTGAGTTGAATAACGCCACTGAAGAGAGCAAACCTGTCCCCGTGCTGCATGAGAAGGTGGATTACATCTATCTCGGTATCAAGGTGAGAAGTTTGACTGTTGAGTTTCAGTCAGTGTTCAGTTCAGCTGTCTAATAGCTGTATCCGTTTGTGAGACATTGACAGTGCTTTTTTTCTTCGCATGTAAATTTTTCGTTTATGTTTGGTCTGTCTGCCAACCAAAATTTAGTGTTTGGTCAAACACTCGAGACAGTGTTTGATCACATTTCCAAACACCGCAAGGTTCGTCAAAAAAAAAAAAAAAAAAACTCCGCTGCGTGTCGTAATTTCAACTACATATATCTTCTCGGTGTTTGGAAATGTGGTTAAACACGGTCTTTTCTTGTTTGATATAACACCTCACGATGTGACAGGACAGACGCATAAAAAGCTGGCGTCAGTTTGTTAAGTATAAATCGGAAAGAGCATATGTGGACAACTGATTTTTCAATATTTTTTACACTCCATTTTTTTAAACCAGAATCCCTGCAGCCGCAGCCCATGTTTTAACAATGGAACTTGTCAAGTAGGATATACAGCAAAAGACTTCCGTTGTAAATGTTTACCAGGATTCACTGGGGAGCACTGCGAAGGTAAAAGTGAAATCTTAACAAAGGAAACATTTAGTAACCTTCTGGTACAGCTAGAGCAATATGTATACTTCGAGTTGGAGACGGCGAGAATAAATCGTATGGAAAATTTCACCAAGATTCTTTGGACCCGAATCGAACTGAATTGGGCCTTTAATGTGGGCTTGATTTGCGCTTTTGTTTCCCTTGTATTTGGTAGTAGTGCTTACAACACTACCACCAAATACAAAAGTATTAAAAGCTCTTAAATAGAAACTTGAATGCTGCGTCTAAAACCTCCTTGAAAGCCTTTTAAAAAAAGTGCAACGCGTTGTTTACAGAAAGTAATGCTAGGATGACGCCAAAAAAAAAAAAAAAAATTCACGCTTAAATGAGCTGTACTATAGTCATCCAGCTAGAAATTATGACTACGAGAAGAAGGCTTCAGCAAAAATATGGCTTAACTCTTTCACGGTCAAATGGTCGCTAAAAAAATACCGTTTTTAACCCTTAAATCAGGTTTATGGCTGCCATGACGCTAAATGGCCTTGCTAGGTTTTGCTGAAAAAAACTATTTCTTGCCAAACAGATAGATTTCCCCAAGATTAAGCACAAAAATGTAGAATATTTTAATTTGGTGGATGCGCATAAGCCATTTCTTTTCTTTTTGCGATTTCCCTTTCCGAATGTTTTTATTGATCTTTTCCTTTCATTTTTCTCGGCCCTTTCACTCTCGCTACTTTTTACGTTTCATATTCTTTCCAGCTGCCGTAAAAAAGTTTGGTGTAAATTATGGGCAATGCCTGGAAATGGGACCTTGATCAAGTATAGGTATAATGGGCCATTTTACCACCATTTTGCACCAAAACTGATAACGTTTTTCAATTTGCTACGTCAGAATGCCGTCAATATCCAAAACCTACTGTTGTGCGAATATCCTAGCTCTACCATCTGCTTAACAAGAATATCTGGTGACATTTAAATTGTTCACGCCACAAGTGGTACAGAGAGCACGACTATTAAGTAGCCGTATATGACTCCTTGGGCGTCAAAGGGTTAACACGGCTTTCAAAGTACTGTTGCCCTGAACTATCTAGAATATCTGGATCCAAGGTAAAACATTTCTGGAGAGAATTTTTGCTGGAAGATCAAAATTTATGTATCTTAATTTTTTTAATTTCACGGAATATTTTGTCACTTATGATCTGTCAACATGTGTCATCTATGGTCGTATGATTTGGCTTGTCTAAGGAAATTGTCTAGGCCATCCCTTGCATTTGCTACTAAAGCCTCGAATCATTTGATAAAAAAACAAAACAAAACAAAACAAAACAACAACAACAACAACAACAACAACAAAAACAGGGACGGTTGTATCAGGATTTTCCAAAATTAAAAAAAAAAGACACTGTTATCTCATTCGTTCTTCTTCTTATATATTCACAGCTTGCAACTTCGACTTCGAGCGTGGGATTGATGGCTGGAAAAGGACTGGTACAGTGTTTAATAACCAACCAACTTTTGGTGACAACCCTACTGCCCGCAATAGAAGACAGCCATCCAAACACCAGGGGGACTGGTGGATAGGGGGATTCGAGAACAGGCCTTCCAAAGAGGCACAGGCGGGAGCCATTCAAGGAGACGGACCCATAGGAACTCTTACAACCCCGAGCTTTCGTATTATTGGTAGAAATATCTCGTTTCTCATCGGTGGAGGCTGTGACGTGACTGTCATTCGCGCAGAGCTACTGGTCGACAACGTGGTGAGAAGTAAATCGATCTCTCCAGCCTCTCTCGAACGTCTCTAAGATTTCATGAGAGGTTATTGGTGTTAATGAGTAGAATAGAGATTATAGGGTGTGGTAGCTACGCAAGTAATTGGATTCATGTACTCAAGGATTGTGAACGGTCATCAAAATTAAATTAGATTAATTTAATTAAATCAAGTGCAATTCAAATTACTTCTTTTCCTTGTGATCTGAGAATTCTTGTCTGTTTGTATTTAAGGTCGTCAGAAATAAGACTGGTTACTGCACGGAGACGATGCGCCGTAAAAGCTGGGACGTCGAAGACTTGATTGGTAAAACTCGCTCGAGTCAGGCTCATTGATGCCAGCTCTGGCAAGTGGGGTCACATTAACTTTGATGATCTCAAAGGCGACATTATTTGTGACAAGGATTAAGGATTGGATGTGATATTGTACTAAGTGAGCAATGTTTAGAAGAACTGAGTTGTTCTGCCAAGACATAATCTCCTAGTTTGAAGGCTTTAATCATTGCAATGACAGCGCTACGTAAACCGCTTTACTCTATAAAAAAGAAAAATAACTAAAACTGTAAATTAGTAAGCGTTAAATACCTTGCAGCAATAAACCGGTGATAACAAATAACAAGCTGGGCTCACATTTGATTTGTTTCTTCCGTACCTCTTAGTTTTACTTTCTTCCCTTATTTGAAGACAAGGTGTTGTTGCGCAATAGCTTCGATTTCAAACTTGTTTAGCCTTGGGAGGGGGATAGAGACTTGAAGTGCCCGTGGTGATTTCGATCTATCCTTGTTTGAACAGCAATCAAGCTTTGAACAATAACCATCTAACTTCTCGCGCGCTGATTGGCTCATTTTTATCATCAATAAGAGTACAGAGGGATAAAAGTTTAATTTGTGTAAGCTTTTAAGTTCCATTTTCAGCTATCAAACCGTCAACTTTTTAACTAATGAGATTTTATGGACTTTTTTAAGTAGCCAATCAAAAAGCGAGAAAAGCTATTGACAATGGTCGCGTCATTTTGAATAGAATTTCGCTTATCTTTGTTTACGGCAAGTTTACGGCGTCTTTTTCCCCTCATTTATTCCCGGCAATTGACCATTTTGGGGTCTTGTTATTGTAAAAAAAAAAAAATTGACTTCAGTTTTTCATGCGTCTCCCCTCTTATTGATGATAAATTTCGTCATAACAACGTCAAAGTTTACTGCAGAACCACGAGCCGCAGGCTCGTGGTTCCACAGCCACTTTGACAACGTTATGACGCAATTTATCATCAACAAGAGAACAGACGTATAAAAACTGACGTCAATTTGTTAACTAGTCGTGAAACATTGTGACCTTTCCTGAAACTTAATAAGGAATATCGTGGTGCGCTTAGATTTTGACTTAGGGACTTGACGTTTCTATGACAACCATATTTGCACTTGCATTTATTTACGTGAGAGTAAACTAAAAATTTAAAGTCGGTTAAAATACTAGTTAAGGTGGTTGTCAATAGTTTCCAGCTCTTTTTATCACTTCTACTTTGATAGACCAATACTACTATTCTTTGTTCAATGATCCTGCAATGGCATCACACAAATGCCCAATCATTGTTAACAAGTTGTGCTCATCCTTTTTATATAACACTTTAACATTTCAACAACACAACCTCTCAGAAACACTCTTAATTTTAGCTTTAAGTGCTTATAACCCAAAAACGAGCTCAATGATCCTCATTTTTAATCATGGAATTGGGATAAGCATGATAAGATGAAACATTTTAAAAAGTTTCAAAAATTCTTTGGGGAGGGTTCAGAGCCACCTTAAATTTTGGACCCCACCAGGAGTCAAATACTCGGAGTCTCCAGCTCCCATATTAACCCTTGGAGTGAACTCTTTTCGCCCCCCTTTTTTATTTATAGCATCTGACTCCTGGGAGTTTTCACAGGGAGCCACGTCTTTAAAACACCCAATCAGATCACCCAATTATTTTAACATTCCACTATAGTTACGGAAGCCGTAATCGCACGTTATGATGACTAAAAGTAGAAGGAAAGTGGACTGACAATTCCAAACAAAGCTCAATGTTGTTTCTTCCTTCGAAATAACAAAGTTTCTACATTGCTTTATCCGGACTGAGTTTTCAGAAGCCAAAATCATTGGATCGTTTACTTACACTACAGGCAGGATTGTTCCAAGATCGATGAGAAAGTTTGGAAATACGAGCTATACAGACACACACTGTCTGCCCCGAATTAATTGTACGCTAGATAGAAGTAGAAGGCGAATTGGGCAATTTATTTAAAATATTGAGAGCACTCGGCATTCCGGCGAGTGACTCCCAAAATGACTGTAATTTTAACTCGCCCACGCAGAAAAATGCCTCTTCTCCCAAAAGTACTCTCCGCGATGACTCAAAAACCATATGTTTTGTGGGGGTATCTCGTAATCACGGAAACGCATCTTGCCATTTCGTGTTGGGCTTTCTCAGACTTGTTCTGCCTCCTTCGGATCACGGACCGATTTCACTGTTTATCCTCGTCAGTTTTATCATCAACCTTTGACACGTTTCCGTCGTTTTGCCTGAAAAACAGCTTAACGAACAGCTGGCACTTCCTAATTCGCCTATATCCCTAGAATCGAGACATTGGGGAAGTCAAACACCTTGTCGGCCCGTGGAAGTTATACTAAAAGACTTTCAACCCAAAGATAACTACAATTTTAGTTTTCTTTAATTTTTCTTCTTTTAATTTTCTTTATCAGGTTCATTCCTTAGCCAAGGAAACATCGTAGTCCCTCTCGTGTGCCATCTTCCATTCCCATGCCGTAGTTCTTGGTTTTCACTCACGTGATCGACAGTTGTGTTTTCTCACGGAAACAAAGACAAGATTCACATAAAAATAGAGTTCAATTCCCGGAGGTTAAATTTTGGGCTCCAACATGGCCGTCGTTTCTTTGTTTAGGGGCTCCAACATGGCAGTCAGGACGTCAGGCGAAAACTAAGAAATACGTGGCGGCTCAACTAGAGACCAGCGGTATCACTATATACATACACGTGTAACCGTTATCTAAATTATTACTAAGATAAAAACGCATTTCATTTTGCCCCGTTTATGAAACAATAAGTTGCATTTTATTGACAAATTAGTTAAGCTTCTCGAAAGATTAAAAAGGTATGATTTAGAGATATTCTTGCCAAAATAGAAAATAAAAAGGACTGTTGTCATTATTTAAGCTTAAATAATTTCCTAAAACTGAAAATCGTACTCGCCAAACGGGCGAGTGATCTTTGATTGGTACTCATCCGACACCGCTTTTTACGCTCATGTGGGCTAGCAGGCGAGCACTAATTTTTAACACTCCTGAGTTACAGTTAATTTTGGATATATTCTCATCTGTCGTGCGTAGTTGCCTAGCAAAATCCATTATTTTGTATGTTAATGACGTGATGAAAAGGGAACAAATTGTACAGTGGTTGGTCTTAAGCGATTTTTCCCACGGCACGGCCACAAAATTAAAGTGTGAAGCCGTCTCCAAGACTTATTCGATTTGACTTTACAACCTGCGTGCGTAACGTATTATAACACTCGTTTTGTACCTTCAGTGCAGCTAATATCCTAATTTTTAACGACACCAAGACCATTATATTTAGGTGTCAATCAATCTATGTTAATAATAGCGACCTTTTAACACAGATGTTTTAGAACCACGGATGTGAACCGTGAGTTAATGCTTTTCCTTCTAACTCGTTTTCACCCGGCCCCACAAATGAGTTGGAAGTTCTCCTTTTAGCGTCTACAACCTGACGTTTTTTAACAAAAAGTTGATAAAAAGCGCCAGAAGAAAGAAAGTTCGACTTTCTGTCCAATTTTTTTTCTTTCAAAAACTACTGCTGACAAGAAATATTTATAAAAATGGAAATAGAAGACGTTAACGATGTTGTTTTTAAATATAGCTGTAATAAAAACAAAACAAAAAAACGCCCGCTTGGGTAGCCAATCACAGCGCAAGATTTTGTTCATCTACCCGGTCACGGAGCTAGCAATGTATGTAATAAAATATTTATATATATATATATATTAATATTGGGTTTCAGCATAATAGCTCATTGAAGCCTTTACAGGCTGTTTATGCCCCTTAACATGCTGAACTTATAGCTTGCAAGCAATTCAATGCAAGGCTATCACAGTATCTAGGACTGTCGCTATCTTTCGCTGAGGTACTGGAGAGGAATTCTGCCATTTACTAAAAATAACAGCTTTATCTAGAGCGGAGTTTGGGAAAAAGAAAACGTCTGTATTATAATAGTGCTTAATATTCCTTAATGTTTGTTTTATATTTTATTACACAGAAGCCTTCAATTTCTTCTTGGCGAAGCCGTAAAAACCGTGGTCGAAGAAAACCGAAAGTAAGACAGCAGAAAGGTTAGTATAAGGAGCTACTGATAAGGAACGATGAAGATCCTAACACCAGGAAGATCCTGCATCGAAGACGAAAAAACTTTCCGTTTTGTTTATAGTCAAAAAATTCTGTTGAGGTGGTAACCAAGTGAAGTAGGAACTGAAAGTGAAACATTGTCTGTCCTTAGCAGTTGACCGCCTGGGCACCATTATGTTTTTATGCTCTTAAGAGTGAATTTTTCTAATTAGCATACATAGGACGGCAGAAGTCGAGAAATCGATTCTTCTCTCTTTTTGTCCACAAATAGCCCTTTGGTAGATATGAAACGTGATATAGTTTTTTGGAACTCGAAGTGCTTTAAATTCGAGAAAATCGAGGGAAACGATTTTCGCGTAGACGGTCGCGAAAAATGGCTGATCACAAAGACTTAAAATTAGTAATCTAAACTTAATTTGCATTCGAGTGTAAAAGAGAACTAAAACTTATCAATACTTTTTCTTGAAAGACAAAGTATTCAGCTATCCAAAACAGGTTAGAACTTGACTTGAGCGCCATTTGAGAATAAACACACAATTTAAAAAAAAAATCCCTTTCGGTTACTAGGTGGAATTCCTAATTTAGGAATAAAATTCAGAGATATTTTTCGACATGTGCCATGACTCCAAATTCCTTGAAACTTCGCCTTTGGAACACTTTTATGTTGTTGTAAAACATGTATTAAAATCAGTTTGGGTTATTCTTCGAGTGGTTTTTGAGGCCCGGCTGAAAAACTCCGATTTTACCTAAAACATGACGAAAAGTAAACAATGGCTTCTGCGTGTTGGTCTGAGGGCAAGCGAGTACAGGCATTTAAATCCTTAGGGTATGAGTTCTTTGAACTAATAAGCAAATTGTTTGCTTGCCCCTGTAATAAAACTGTTCAATCTCAACGCCAGAGTAACTTTATTTAATCTGAATATGTTTTATGGCTTCGAATCCTAGACATTGTGACGAGATGACGATTTCACACCAAGGAGAAACAAGAAGTCGAAAATGTTTTACTACGCGGCCTTCCAATTATCAATTTAAGATAGCTGGTCGCTGAAGGAGACATTTACTTAATTACAGCTTAAAACAGTTACGTTTTCTGTAACGCATCAGGTTCGGTTGAAAAAAGTTATTTCAGGGTCGGCAATACAGGTTAAATTTGGTAAAGAAATCTTAAGGTTTCATTGTTTATTTTGTTTGCAAGTCACGTTTTCATTCCCGGCCGTGGAATTCACTATGTCCTACGGCAGAGACCAGAATGGGTTGTTTTACTTCGCGTTTGGAACACTTTTATGTTGTTGTGAAACATGTATTAAAACCAGCTTGGGTTATTCTTCGAGTGGTTTTTGAGGCCCGACTGGAAAACCCCGATATTACCTAAAACGTGACGAAAAGTAGACAACGGACTTCTACGTGTTGGTCTGAGGGCAATGCGGTATAGGCGTTTAAAGTCCTTGTATTATTAGTTCCTTGTACTTAACACTTTTATGTTGTTGTGAAACATATATCAAAATCAGCTTGGGTTATTCTTCGAGTGGCTTTTAACGCGCCGCTGAAATAACCGGATTTTAACGAAAACATCAACAAGAAGTAAGCAATAGACTGCTTGGGTGTTTTCCTGAGGCTTAGAGACAGAAGAGACCGCTGAAGTAAAGCGGTTTAACTTCTTTCATTGTCATATTTTCGTTCTGCAGGTCGATATGCTTCTTTTAAAGTAAAAAAAAAAAAGGATAAAATGAGTTTTTTCATACATTCAAAAGTACCTTCACTCACAAGGAAAATTTCAATCTTTCTACGTGAAATTAGATCACTGGCAAACGGATAATGTGTAGATTTCACAATCACGGACCGCAATTCTAAACAATTCAACCTGTTTAACTGTGTACATGTATAAATTAAAGTTACAGAGTTGCTTTACTTCAGTTGAATATGGAAAACGGGACTGCAAAGTAAATGCGAGCAGGCGCTTATTTTCCAACCTTCTAATATAGGACTTGCCCATTTACAAGGTACAACGGAAGGTATACTAACTTGCGCCGACAAAAAGAACAACATTGATCGCAAGAAAGATTTCCGCTGGTAATCTATGGTTGGCCATTCGTTTCAAAATTACGACAGGGTATACGCGGGTTTTTCTGCCGCGTATACTAGTTTACATACGTTACGTATGGGCTTTAAGGTCATATATACGACCGTTTAGATCGCGTATATACGCATTTTCAAAGGGCCACACATTTGCGTAAATTCAAGCGCGGGGATATGCGAAATAAATGCCCAAATATACGCGTCCTACAAGGACCCATATGTGCGCGTGCTAAAATGCGCGTATATGCGGGTCTCGTAAATTATGTTGTATATGCCAGCACGAAATGGGCCTTTTTAAGAGAACGGCTGTTCATGTATGATAGCAATGAAAATTACTTTAATTAGGAATCGTCAATATGGCAGCAGTGGTAAAATGGCTTGTCTTGCTCTATCTGCTATTTAATGTTTGTTACTGCAGCTCTCCAGTGAATGAACTTCTAGAAACAGTTATGCGTGTTTTGAATGACTGTTCAAGATTTTATCCTAACGCTAATCGTCGTGAAGTTGCTGTGGATTACTCTGTATATCGTTTAGTGGCCTGCGTAGCTTGGCGGGTTTTAGGCAATTTGAACGCGCTAAGAAAGCGGCCAAATGCGGCGCAGCCACGAGGAGCCTGGGGGGGGGGGGGGGGGGGGGTCCTGCTCGTTTTCGCGGCTTTGTCGCTTTGTGCGCTCGCGCTCAAATTGCTTAAGAAATATGCTAAATCGTCAAGCTACACAGGTTAATCCTTTAGTTGATTCATTGGACAGAGGTACCAACGCGAATGCTGAGAGGATACGGCCTCTAGAATTGCTGGTGAGGCAAATGTAATATTTACTACTTAGATGGGAAATGTTTGCATTAAGAGCAGTTTTATGCACCTCAGTGTACTCCCATTAGCTTCTAATGGAAGAGTGGGTCGTCCAGCCCATGATATATCAATACCTCAAGGGGAATTTTAGGAAACAGAATGTGATTTTAGTGTAAGTCCTTTTGGGTCTTCACCAGATAATTCATCTGGTTGGGTGTTATCATCAAATGTGTTCCTGACAGCTAGTATTTCCAGTATTACATATATCTTGTAAAATCACTGCGTTCATCCATATTGGTTGTGCGTGCAGCATGGTTATTCCATGCCTCAGCTAGGAGGTTTAACTGGTTGTTAATTCTGGAAAGAAATATTTAATACAAACAGAACAGATCGATTACGCTGCTCGATTCCAGGATGCCATTTTCTTCCATCCGGTAGAACAGAGTGTAGTAGAACTGACTGACCTCAATAAAGACTTCTCTCCAGAGACGTTCGATCCACTGGTTGTGTACAGACAACCCAGCAATTTTGCTTCCCCTATTAAATCCCCTGTGCCATAGCATAGCTCTTCCTACCTCTAAATCTTCATCCCCTTCGTCTGAACACACTCTACAGGGCAATCCATAACTTTGCGCAGCAGCTAAGAACAGAGCCGAGAGCCCAGTCGCAGCAGAATTTTTTGTTGCACAACTTAAAGTCTAAAGCCCTGTCAAAACCACCATGTATTATAAACCTCCAACTGATAAGGCAGTGTATGTAGTCCATCAATGTGCCAGAGAGAATTAGGTCTCCTGACGCCTTGTGATGGTATTGAACCACCTTAAATCAGACCCTGCTGGGTCAGTTCGAAAAAAACTTTCCCTTACACGCTGACGCTGAACATAGATGTTTCTACTTCGCAAATGACCCAGCATGATACTGATACCAGAATTGGAAAACCCACGTCCGTCTTATTTCTCGAATCAGCAGGGCCGGGTTGTTCGAAAGCCGGTTAACGCTAACCCAGGATTAAAAGTTAACCCAAATATAAATTTTTCTCTATAAAAATGTCTTCCACTGCTTATGCTTTGTGTAGTTTGCGATTACTCAAGATCAAAACTGAACTGCAAACATTTCCCATCTATGTAGTAAGTATTGAATTTGTCTCACCAGCAATTCAAGCGCCAGAATTTTCTCAGCATTCGCTTGGACACCTCTGTCCTAAACGGTGAACAGAATCCACAGTAACTTCACGACGAACGATGAAGTTCTCTGCCATGTTACGATTAGCGTGGGGATAAAATCTTGAACAGTCATTCAAAACACGCATAACTGTTGCTAGAAGATCATTCACTAGGGGAGCTGCAGTAACAAACATTAAATAGCAGATAGAGCAAGACAAGCCATTTCGCCACTGCCGCCATATTGACGATTTTTAGTTCAAGTAATTTTCATTGCTATGATACACGACCAGCCATTCCCTTAAAAAGGCCCATTTCGTGTTAGCATATACAACGTAATTTACGAGACCCGCATATACGCGCATTTTAGCACGCGTATATATGGGTCCTTGTAGGACGCGTATATTTGGGCATTTATTTCGCATATCCCCGCGCTTGGATTTACGCAAATATGTGGCCCTTTGAAAATGCGTATATACGCCGTCTAAATGGTCGTATGTATGAGCTTAAAGTCCAAACGTAACGTATGTAAACAAGTATACGCGGCAGAAAAACCCGCGTATACCCTGTCGTAATTTTGAAACGAATGGCCAACCATAGTAATCCTGACATAGCTGCATTTACAGATTTCTATTCTTCTCTCCTTCGTAACCTCTTCGTGGAACGGATACCATGGTGGATAGCGGCAAATTGGTGTCACCCAACCTGTCTTTTCGTATCGCTACCAAATAGGATCTGACCTCTGACTTTCCTCGAGAATCTCGTTCATCAGTTTAAGCGCCGTTAATGGAACAATAACTGACCAGAGTCCACCCGCATTGCTTAGCAATTCTTCTGATCCAAAAACACAACAGTTCATACTTTTAAAACATACCAAGGATAAACGATAGAAACCTTTAAAAAAGATCCGCATTTGCGAACTTCTGTCGTCTGACCTTAAACCGCTGTATATATGACGTGTCACGTCTTCCGAAAGCAAACGAAGTGTTAACAAAAGTCTCAAAATTAATTTAGGGTAGAGGTTCGATCATTATATGTTTCCAGTATGTTTTGCACGATGGCAAAAAAAACAAAAAACAAAAACAAACAAACAAACAAAGCGAAAAAAGAACAAGAGAACTGAGGATACATTTTGTTTTTACATGCAGCGTGACGTCTAAAGTAGAATTCTCTTGGGAAAATACTGGGTAAAATAAATTAGCTTAATGGATTTGGCGTGCTTAAATATTCTATTCGGCAGTCTAGCTAACCATTACAAGCGGGTCTTTTAGTGAGTCATGGATTGCCAATAGCAGAAAGTCGAACCAAAGTGACTAGAAAACATTGCAAAAAAATAACTTCGCTTTGGCGGGAAATATTTCTGACCGAACTTTTAATTGAAATTCGCGTGACCTTCTTTTTAACTAAACTATATATTGACAAAGTTACTAAAGACTATCGGAAACATGTTTTACTTCGCAAATAAACGGCCGCACTTTCGTAAAACAACCCATTCTGGTCTCTGCCGTGGGACATAGTCAATTCCACGGCCGGGAATGAAACCGTGACTTGCAAACAAAATAAACAATGAAACCTTAAGATTTCTTTACCAAATTTAACCTGTATTCCCGGTCCTGCAACCAAACCTGATAGTTACAGAAAACGTAACTGCTTTAAGCTTTAAATATCTCCTTCAGCGGCCAGTTATCTTATAATTGGAAGGCCGCGTGGTAAAACGTTTTCGACTTCTTGTTTCTTCTCGGTGTGAAATCGACACTCGTCACAATGTCTGGAATTGGAAGCGATGAAACATATTCGGATTAAATAAAGTTTCTCTGGCGTTGAGATTGAACAGTTTCATTACAGGTGGAAGCAAACAATTTGCTTATTAGTTCAAAGAACTCATACCCTAAGGATTTAAATGCCTGTACTCGCTTGCCCTCAGACCAACACGCAGAAGCCATTGTTTACTTTTCGTCATGTTTTAGGTAAAATCGGAGTTTTTCAGCCGGGCCTCAAAAACCACTCGAAGAATAACCCAAACTGATTTTAATACATGTCTTACAACAACATAAAAGTGTTCCAAAGGCGAAGTTTCAGGGAATTTGGAGTCATGGCACATGTCGAAAAATATCTCTGAATTTTATTCCTAAATTAGGAATTCCACCTAGTAACTAAAAGGGATTTTTTTAAAAATTGTGTGTTTATTCCCAAATGGCGCTCAAGTCAAGTTCTAACCTGTTGTGGATAGCTGAATACTTTGTCTTTCAAGAAAAAGTATTGATAAGCTTTAGTTCTCTTTTACACTCGAATGCAAATTAAGTTTAGATTACTAATTTGAAGTCTTTGCGATTGGCCATTTTGGTGACCGTCGAGGCGAAAATCGTTTCCCTCGATTTTCTCGAATTTAAAGCGCTTCGAGCTCCAGAAAACCATATCACGCTTCATATCTACCTAAGGGCTATTTGTGGACGAAAAGAGAGAAAAATCGATTTTTCTACTTCTCCCGCCAAATTCAAATTTTACTTGGTTTTTGTTGACATTTGCTCTCAATCTCTAGTAATAGGATCTTAATACCAAGCGAAGGTAGTTTACATAGTGCTACGATCTTCCTTACGTAAGAATGTATGAGCTTATTAGCGCTTTAATTATCCACACAGAAATTAAACAGTGTTTGTGAAACAATATTGAATATCAGACCTAAAGAGCTAATACCTTCACCATGTTTCACCAAGTTTCACCACCTCTTTAATTGTTTGGAGTCAATTAAGATGAGCCCCTATTAATATAAAACAAGGAATTAGTCGCCTGAAGCACTTGATTTGAATTACACTTCACCACGGATAATTCAAGTAGAATATCAAGTGGAAAAAATTATTACCGTGATAACAGGAGAAGAGATGAGACTAAGGTTTCAAATTTCCATTCTATAGTTACTCTCCGTTCAGTTCAAAGAGTTAAATATCTTACAATATCATTAAGAACCCTTATGCCAAAAGCCAGAGAAAGGTTATTTTGCAATTTCCTCCAATACGTAAATTAAAATGAGTTTGATGAATCCATCAAAACAGATGTCAAACTTACGTATTCGTACTCGCTTTGTTTTGAACAGAGCCAAAAAGGTTCAAAAACTTAACCGCCAAGCTAATAACATCTATAGTCAGAAGAAATAAATGTTTTCAATAATTGACCTATTAGTTTGCGCACGCAACCCGTGAAAGCCAAAACATACCAGAATTTAATACCACCCGTCGTGTTCGCACGGACGAGTTAAAATTTTCAAACCTCCAGCCCTTTTGGTTTTTCTTATCTGTTTGCCCAAAATGGAGAAGCGTTGTTCAGGGGACATTCTGTGTTGTAGTCCATTCCCTCTCATTTTGGGATTAGCAATTCGCCGGTCGATGGTCGGCTCATTAACCTGGATTGATCTACTCATGCTAGGTAACAGTAATTGCTAGGTAGTAAGTTGAAGCTGTGGACTGAATTTAGATCATTTTTTTATTAATATTGCAACTTGAACCATACCTTGAGTTTGGTGAATGTCCTACTTAAATTAATAATTTTAAATTTTGATAAATATCTCTTACATTTACAAATTGAAAGACCAGGAAAATGCTGTGGACTGTTCCATGTTCCTTCTTCTTCGCCGGCTTCTTTATGGACTGCGTATCTGCTGGGGAGCAATGCAGACAGGAACGGAGCATAAATGGGATGGCTCTACAAGGATTCGTCTTTAAAAAGTTCTCCGTAAGAGCCTTTCACGAGTGTGATATCAGCTGTGAAAGAGAACTCACCTGTCAAAGCTATAACTACGTCATAGGGGAAAATTCGTGCGAACTGAATGACAGGACCAAGGAGGCAAGACCTGAACATTTCCGCTCAGATCCGGCACGTGTTTACTTACGACGCTTGAGCAATCGGGGTATCTACAAAACTTTAACGAAGCTTTAAAGCGTAAGCGCTTTTCAGAGGCGGATGTCAACAATAAGTCTTATGCTTTTTTCTTTAGCGCCTATTATCGACTTTTAGTGAAGCGTCTCGGAGTACCTTTTTCAGCTTCAGGTATACAATAAGGTAGAGATTTCACAATTTGAGGTGTACGAGAGGATAGGGAGAGCTGTCATATATTTCGAACAGAAGCAAAAAGTAAATGACAAGACTGGACTTCCTCTTTGGAGATTCGTCCATACGACCAGCCAGTTGCACTCCCCGATTATGGCTCCTGGTAAGTACGTTTACCTTTTTTCAATAAAAGGTATACGAAAAGGGCATCTTTTGTGTCAAAATGGAACATAAAATGGTAAAGGACTGGTCCTCAAGGCGGAGGTAAAAATTAAAAACCTTGCGTTGGGTAACCCCTTCCCCGTGGGGAGAAGGGGGTTAAAAGTGCATCAAAAGGAAAAACATAAATTTCCGTTTGCGGTTGCAATCCTTGGTTCAGTGACATCTCGTTTTCTAATATTGAAAAAATATCTCAGGTTTAGTAGGCTTTGTTTTCCCGAGGGTTTGACGTTCATCAACTATCCTTAAAAAAAGGTTTTTTTTTTTTAGAACATTAAGTTTTTGCTCGCAGCTATTAGCGTACAGGCTTTCGTTCGACAGAGACTATTATCACAATAGAAACCATAGTATGCTTAGCACGTTTTGTTATATGTTATTTTTTCCTTGATTAAAGCTCCTCTAGGTTCCATTCCGGAGCTCCCAACGCATTCGTGTCAGGAAATAAAGGCAAGCGAAGGCAAAGACACCATTAGCAGCAAGTACTGGCTTGATCCAGCCGGGAATGGAACGGCAGTTTTGGTTCATTGCGACATGAACTTAGGTTACTGTCAACAGTCTGTATGTCTGTTGTGTGTTAGCTTAGAAATTAAGGATTCTTGATTCGCTCTTCCACAGTTAGCTTGGGGGAAGCAGGGTGGGAGGGGGGAAGGGGAGGACGGGAAGCTCTCAAGCTACATTCGTCAAACTTTGTGTCTTTTCCTAACATTTATCAGGGAACATTTGCCATGTGACTTGACGTGTTTATGGCAACCATATTTTCAAAGGGCATTGTGCTTGTACAGATTTGGAATATAGAAAGATTTTGTACCAAAACCTTTGCAGAATTGTTCTATTTTTAATTCAATTGGGCAGTTTTGATATTTCTGAAAACTTTTTAAATCCAAGATGGTGGATCCAAGATGACAAGGCTTTACGTCATTTACGTGTAATATAACTTCATGATTGACTCGTGGGTATTACCAAAGTAAACAAACCTCGGATGCTTAATATGGAATGTAATACTTATTCCTAAGGAGTCGGTACATTTGGTGACATATTGGGTAGGGCCACAAACAGCCCTCCCACGCACCCCTCTCCTCGCCCCCCATCCCGCCGAGGTTCAAGCATGTAAAAAGGATGTATAGGGTCAAGTTTTCATTTGCTTCGTCAGGGAACCAGAGTCAACATACTACGCTTCCCAGTACACCGCGACACCCACAGATTTTCTTGCCACCTTCAGAGTAACGTTTTTGATGCTGTCAGTTTGTTTCAAACCAATCGCGTGGTACATTGAAATGCCCCACGTGAGGACATTTTTCTGTTGGCCATCATGACTTTTTCGTATTACGTGATGCTCATTCACAACGTGTTTATCTTCAAGAGGAAAGCTTACCGCGCTTTTTGTCTGCAATGGAACTCTCAGCATGGTCGCTGTTTATCAGCTGAAGATAAAATATGATCAGGGCAAACTCGGAGCGCGTTTTTTATACGTATTCGACACGATAAGTTTTGCTCTTGAAGATAAACACGTTGTGAATGAACATCACGTAATATGAAAAATTCATGACGCCACATAGAAAAAATGTCCTCACGTGGTGCATTTCAATGTACCACGTAATCGGTTTGAAAGAAACTCGCGGCATCAATAACGTTACTCGTGGGTGTCGCGGTCTACTGCGAAGAGTAGTACGCTAGAGTAGACGAGGTTGGGCATGGGAGGATCCACCATTCGGGTCATATGCTATCTGAAATAAAAAGGCACTTCACGTGCATTTGCCTCTAGAGCCTTGGATCATGTGTCGTAAACATGCCGGACGGTTGTATGAGAACGTTCCAAGACCTAAACAACGTTCACCGGTCTCACTCTTCTTTCTATAATTATCTGCACAGCTTGCAACTTCGACTTCGAGCGTGGGATTGATGGCTGGAAAAGGACTGGTACAGTGTTTAATAACCAACCAACTTTTGGTGACAACCCTACTGCCCGTAAAAGAGAGCCATCCAATCACCAGGGGGACTGGTGGATAGGGGGAATAGAGAACAGGCCTTACAAAGAGGCACAGGCGGGAGCCATTCAAGGAGACGGACCCAGAGGAACTCTTACATCCCCACGCTTTCGTATTATTGGTAGAAATATCTCGTTTCTCATCGGTGGAGGCTGTGACGTGACTGTCATTCGGGCAGAGATACTGGTCGACAACGCGGCGAGAAGTAAATCGATCTTTCCAGTCTCTTTCGAACGTTTCCAAGATTTCATGAGAGGTTATTGGTCTCAATGAGCAGAATAGAGATTATAGGGTGTGGTAGCTGCGCAAGTAATTGAATGCATGTACTCAAGGATTGTGAACGGTCATCAAAATTAAATTAGATTAATTTAATTAAATCAAGTGCAATTCAAATTACTTCTTTTCCTTGTGATCTGAGAATTCTTGTCTGTTTGTATTTAAGGTCGTCAAAAATAAGACTGGTTACTGCACGGAGACGATGCGCCGTAAAAGCTGGGACATCCAAGACTTGATTGGTAAACTCGCTCGAGTCAGGCTCATTGATGCCAGCTCTGGTGGGTGGGGTCACATTAACTTTGATGATCTCAAAGGCGACATTGTTTGTGACAAGGATTAAGGATTGGATGTTATATTGAACTGAGTGAGCAATGTTTAGAAGAACTGAGTTGCTTCGCTAAGACATAATCTCCTAGTTTAATCATTGCAATGACAGCGCTACGTAAACCGCTTTACTCTATAAAAAAGAAAAATAACTAAAACTGTAAATTAATAAGCGTTAAATACCTTGTAGCAATAAACCGGTGATAACAAATAACAAGCTGGGCTCACATTTGATTTGTTTCTTCCGTACCTGTTTTACTTTCTTCCCTTATTTGAAGACAAGGTGTTGTTGCGCAATAGCTTCGATTTCAAACCTGTTTAGCCTTGGTAGGGGGAAAGAGTCTTGAAGTGCCCGTGGTGATTTCGATCTGTCCTTGTTTAAACAGAAATCAAGCTTTGAACAATAACTATCTAACTTCTCGCGCGCTGATTGGCTCATTTTTATCATCAATAGGAGTACAGAGAGATAAAATTTTAATTTATGCAAGCTTTTAAGTTCCATTTTCAGCTGTCAAACCGTCAACTTTTTAACCAGTGAGATTTTATGGACTTTTTTAAGTAGCCAATCAAAAAGCGAGAAAAGCTATTGACAATGGTCGCGTCATTTTGAATAAAATTTCGCTCTTTGTTTACGGCAAGTTTACGGCGTCTTTTTCCCCTCATTTATTCCCGGCATTTGACCATTTTGGGGTCTTGTTCTTGTAAAAAAGAAATTGACTTCAGTTTTTCATGCGTCTGCCCTCTTATTGATGATAAATTTCGTCATAACAACGTCAAAGTTTACTGCAGAACCACTTTGACAACGTTATGAGGCAATTTATCATCAACAAGAGAACAGACGAATAAAAACTGACGTCAATTTGTTAACTAGTCGTGAAACATTGTGACCTTTCCTGAAACTTAATAAGGAATATTGTGGTGCGCTGAGATTTTGACTTCGTGACTTGACGTTTCTATGACAAACATATTTGCACTTGCATTTATTTAGGTGAGAGTAAACTAAAAATTTAAGGTCGGTTAAAATACTGGTTAAGGTGGTTGTCAATAGTTTCCAGCTCTTTTTATCACTTCTACTTTGATAGACCAATACTACTACTCTTTGTTGAATGATGTTGCAATGGCATCACACAAATTCCCAATCATTGTTAACAAGTTGTGCTCATCCTTTTTATATAACACTTTAACATTTCAACAACACAACCTCTCAGAAACACTCTTAATTTTAGCTTTAAGTGCTTATAACCCAAAAACGAGCTCAATGATCCTCATTTTTAATCATGGAATTGGGATAAGCATGATAAGATGAAACATTTTAAAAAGTTTCAAAAATTCTTTGGAGAGGGTTCAGAGCCACCTTAAATTTTTGACCCCACCAGGAGTCAAATACTCGGAGTCTCCAGCTCCCATAGTAACCCTTGGAGTGAACTCTTTTCGCCCTCTTTTTTTATTTATAGCATTTGACCTCCTGGGAGTTTTCACAGGGAGCCACGTCTTTAAAACACCCAATCAGATCACCCAATTATTTTAACATTCCACTATAGTTACGGAAGCCATAATCGCACGTTATGATAAATAAAAATAAAAAGAAAGTGGGCTGACAATTCCAAACAAAGCTCAAAGTTGTTTCTTCCTTCGAAATAACAATATTTCTACATTGCTTTATCCGGGCTGAGTTTTCAGAAGCTAGAATCAATGGATCGTTTAGTTACACTACAGGCAGGATTGTTCCAAGATCGATGAGAAAGTTTGGAAATACGAGCTATACAGACACACACTGTCTGCTCCGAATTAATTGTACGCTAGATAGAAAAAGGAGGCGTATTAGGCCATTTATTTAAACTTTTGAGAGCACTCGCCATTCGGGCGAGTGACTCCCAAAATGACTGTAATTTTAACTCGCCCATGCAGAAAAATGCCTCTTCTCCCAAAAGTACTCTCCGCAATGACTCAAAAACCATATGTTTTTGGGGGGTATCTCGTAATCACGGAAGCGCATCTTGCCATTTCGTGTTGGGCTTTCTCAGACTTGTTCTGCCTCCTTCGCATCACGGACCGATTTCACTGTTTATCCTCATCAGTTTTATCATCAACCTTTGACACGTTTCCGTCGTTTTACCTGAAAAACAGCTTAACGAACAGCTGACACTTCCTAATTCGCCTATATCCCTAGAATCGAGACATTGGGGAAGTCAAACATCTTGTCGGCACGTGCAAGTTATACTAAAAGACTTTCAACCCAAAGATAACTACAACTTTAATTTTCCTTAATTTTTCTTCTTTTAATTTTCTTTATCAGGTTCATTCCTTAGCCAAGGAAACATCGTAGTCCCTCTCGTGTACCATCTTCCATTCCCATGCCGTAGTTCTTGGTTTTCACTCACGTGATCGACAGTCGTGTTTTCTCACGGAAACAAAGAAAAGATTCACATAAAAATAGAGTTCAATTCCCGGAGGTTAAATTTTGGGCTCCAACATGGCCGTCGTTTCTTTGTTTAGGGGCTCCAACATGGCGGCCAGGACGTCAGGCGAAAACTAAGAAATACGTGGCGGCTCAACTAGAGACCAGCGGTATCACTATATACATACACGTGTAACCGTTATCTAAATTATTACTCAGAAAAAAACGGATTTCATTTTGCCCCGTTTATGAAACAATAAGTTGCATTTTATTGGCAAATCAGTTAAGCTTCTCGAAAGATTAAAAGGGTATGATTTAGATATATTCTTGCCAAAATAGAAAATAAAAAGGACTGTTGTCATTATTTAAGCTTAAATAATTTCCTAAAACTAAAAATCGTACTCGCCAAACGGGCGAGTGATCTTTGATTGGTACTCATCCGACGCCGCTTTTTACGCTCATGTGGGCTAGCAGGCGAGCACTAATTTTTAACATTCCTGAGCTACAGTTAATTTTGGATATATTCCCATCTGTCGTGCGTAGTTGCCTAGCAAAATCAATTATTTTGTATGTTAATGACGTGATGACAAGGGAACAAATTGTACAGTGGTTGGTCTTAAGCGATTTCTCCCACGGCAGGGCCACAAAATTAAAGTGTGAAGCCGTCTCCAAGACTTATTCGATTTGACTTTACAACCTGCGTGCGTAACGTATTATAACACTCGTTTTGTACCTTCAGTGCAGCTAATATCCTAATTTTTAACGAAACCAAGACCATTATATTTAGGTGTCAATCAATCTATGTTAATAATAGCGACCTTTTAACACAGATGTTTTAGAACCACGGATGTGAATCGTGAGTTAATGCTTTTCCTTCTAACTCGTTTTCACCCGGCCCCACAAATGAGTTGGAAGTTCTCTTTTTAGCGTCTACAACCTGACGTTTTTTAACAAAAAGTTGATAAAAAGCGCCAGAAGAAAGAAAGTTCGACTTTCTGTCCAATTTTTTTTCTTTCAAAAACTACTGCTGACAAGAAATATTTATAAAAATAGAAATAGAAGACGTTAATGATGTTGTTTTTAAATATAGCTGTAATAAAAACAAAACAAAAAAAACGCCCGCTTGGGTAGCCAATCACAGCGCAAGATTTTGTTCATCTACCCGGTCACGGAGCTAGCAATGTATGTAATAAAATATTTATATATATATTAATATTGGGTTTCAGCATAATAGCTCATTGAAGCCTTTACAGGCTGTTTATGCCCCTTAACATGCTGAACTTATAGCTTGCAAGCAATTCAATGCAAGGCTATCACAGTATCTAGGACTGTCGCTATCTTTCGCTGAGGTACTGGAGAGGAATTCTGCCATTTACTAAAAATAACAGCTTTATCCAGAGCGGAGTTTGGGAAAAAGAAAACGTCTGTATTATAATAGTGCTTAATATTCCTTAATGTTTGTTTTATATTTTATTACACAGAAGCCTTCAATTTCTTCTTGGCGAAGCCGTAAAAACCGTGGTCGAAGAAAACCGAAAGTAAGACAGCAGAAAGGTTAGTATAAGGAGCTACTGATAAGGAACGATGAAGATCCTAACACCAGGAAGATCCTGCATCGAAGACGAAAAAACTTTTCGTTTTGTTTATAGTCAAAAAATTCTGTTGAGGTGGTAACCAAGTGAAGTAGGAACTGAAAGTGAAACATTGTCTGTCCTTAGCAGTTGACCGCCTGGGCACCATTATGTTTTTATGCTCTTAAGAGTGAATTTTTCTAATTAGCATACATAGGACGGCAGAAGTCGAAAAATCGATTTTTCTCTCTTTTTGTCCACAAATAGCCCTTTGGTAGATATGAAACGTGATATAGTTTTTTGGAGCTCGAAGTGCTTTAAATTCGAGAAAATCGAGGGAAACGATTTTCGCGTAGACGGTCGCGAAAAATGGCTGATCACAAAGACTTAAAATTAGTAATCTAAACTTAATTTGCATTCGAGTGTAAAAGAGAACTAAAACTTATCAATACTTTTTCTTGAAAGACAAAGTATTCAGCTATCCAAAACAGGTTAGAACTTGACTTGAGCGCCATTTGAGAATAAACACACAATTTAAAAAAAAAATCCCTTTCGGTTACTAGGTGGAATTCCTAATTTAGGAATAAAATTCAGAGATATTTTTCGACATGTGCCATGACTCCAAATTCCTTGAAACTTCGCCTTTGGAACACTTTTATGTTGTTGTAAAACATGTATTAAAATCAGTTTGGGTTATTCTTCGAGTGGTTTTTGAGGCCCGGCTGAAAAACTCCGATTTTACCTAAAACATGACGAAAAGTAAACAATGGCTTCTGCGTGTTGGTCTGAGGGCAAGCGAGTACAGGCATTTAAATCCTTAGGGTATGAGTTCTTTGAACTAATAAGCAAATTGTTTGCTTGCACCTGTAATAAAACTGTTCAATCTCAACGCCAGAGTAACTTTATTTAATCTGAATATGTTTTATGGCTTCGAATCCCAGACATTGTGACGAGATGACGATTTCACACCAAGGAGAAACAAGAAGTCGAAAATGTTTTACTACGCGGCCTTCCAATTATCAATTTAAGATAACTGCTCGCTGAAGGAGACATTTACTTAATTACAGCTTAAAACAGTTACGTTTTCTGTAACGCATCAGGTTCGGTTGCAAAAAGTTATTTCAGGGCCGGCAATACAGGTTAAATTTGGTAAAGAAATCTTAATGTTTCATTGTTTATTTTGTTTGCAAGTCACGTTTTCATTCCCGGCCGTGGAATTCACTATGTCCTACGGCAGAGACCAGAATGGGTTGTTTTACTTCGCGTTTGGAACACTTTTATGTTGTTGTGAAACATGTATTAAAACCAGCTTGGGTTATTCTTCGAGTGGTTTTTGAGGCCCGACTGGAAAACCCCGATATTACCTAAAACGTGACGAAAAGTAGACAATGGACTTCTACGTGTTGGTCTGAGGGCAATGCGGTATAGGCGTTTAAAGTCCTTGTATTATTAGTTCCTTGTACTTAACACTTTTATGTTGTTGTGAAACATATATCAAAATCAGCTTGGGTTATTCTTCGAGTGGCTTTTAACGCGCCGCTGAAATAACCGGATTTTAACGAAAACATCAACAAGAAGTAAGCAATAGACTGCTTGGGTGTTTTCCTGAGGCTTAGAGACAGAAGAGACCGCTGAAGTAAAGCTGTTTAACTTCTTTCATTGTCATATTTTCGTTCTGCAGGTCGATATGCTTCTTTTAAAGTAAAAAAAAAAAAGGATAAAATGAGTTTTTTCATACATTCAAAAGTACCTTCACTCACAAGGAAAATTTCAATCTTTCTACGTGAAATTAGATCACTGACAAACGGATAGTGTGTAGATTTCACAATCACGGACCGCAATTCTAAACAATTCAACCTGTTTAACTGTGTACATGTATAAATTAAAGTTACAGAGTTGCTTTACTTCAGTTGAATATGGAAAACGGGACTGCAAAGTAAATGCGAGCAGGCGCTTATTTTCCAACCTTCTAATATAGGACTTGCCCATTTACAAGGTACAACGGAAGGTATACTAACTTGCGCCGACAAAAACAGCAACATTGATCGCAAGAAAGATTTCCGCTGGTAATCTATGGTTGGCCATTCGTTTCAAAATTACGACAGGGTATACGCGGATTTTTCTGCCGCGTATACTAGTTTACATACGTTACGTATGGGCTTTAAGCTCATATATACGACCGTTTAGATCGCGTATATACGCATTTTTAAAGGGCCACACATTTGCGTAAATTCAAGCGCGGGGATATGCGAAATAAATGCCCAAATATACGCGTCCTACAAGGACCCATATATGCGCGTGCTAAAATGCGCGTATGTGCGGGTCTCGTAAATTATGTTGTATATGCCAGCACGAAATGGGCCTTTTTAAGAGAACGGCTGTTCATGTATGATAGCAATGAAAATTACTTTAATTAGGAATCGTCAATATGGCAGCAGTGGTAAAATGGCTTGTCTTGCTCTATCTGCTATTTAATGTTTGTTACTGCAGCTCTCCAGTGAATGAACTTCTAGAAACAGTTATGCGTGTTTTGAATGACTGTTCAAGATTTTATCCTAACGCTAATCGTCGTGAAGTTGCTGTGGATTACTCTGTATATCGTTTAGTGGCCTGCGTAGCTTGGCGGGTTTTAGGCAATTTGAACGCGCTAAGAAAGCGGCCAAATGCGGCGCAGCCACGAGGAGCCTGGGGGGGGGGGGGGGGTCCTGCTCGTTTTCGCGGCTTTGTCGCTTTGTGCGCTCGCGCTCAAATTGCTTAAGAAATATGCTAAACCGTCAAGCTACACAGGCTAATCCTTTAGTTGATTCATTGGACAGAGGTACCAACGCGAATGCTGAGAGGATACGGCCTCTAGAATTGCTGGTGAGGCAAATGTAATATTTACTACTTAGATGGGAAATGTTTGCATTAAGAGCAGTTTTATGCACCTCAGTGTACTCCCATTAGCTTCTAATGGAAGAGTGGGTCGTCCAGCCCATGATATATCAATACCTCAAGGGGAATTTTAGGAAACAGAATGTGATTTTAGTGTAAGTCCTTTTGGGTCTTCACCAGATAATTCATCTGGTTGGGTGTTATCATCAAATGTGTTCCTGACAGCTAGTATTTCCAGTATTACATATATCTTGTAAAATCACTGCGTTCATCCATATTGGTTGTGCGTGCAGCATGGTTATTCCATGCCTCAGCTAGGAGGTTTAACTGGTTGTTAATTCTGGAAAGAAATACTTAATACAAACAGAACAGATCGATTACGCTGCTCGATTCCAGGATGCCATTTTCTTCCATCCGGTAGAACAGAGTGTAGTAGAACTGACTGACCTCAATAAAGACTTCTCTCCAGAGACGTTCGATTCACTGGTTGTGTACAGACAACCCAGCAATTTTGCTTCCCCTATTAAATCCCCTGTGCCATAGCATAGCTCTTCCTACCTCTAAATCTTCATCCCCTTCGTCTGAACACACTCTAGAGGGCAATCCATAACTTTGCACAGCAGCTAAGAACAGAGCCGAGAGCCCAGTCGCAGCAGAATTTTTTGTTGCACAACTTAAAGTCTAAAGCCCTGTCAAAACCACCATGTATTATAAACCTCCAACTGATAAGGCAGTGTATGTAGTCCATCAATGTGCCAGAGAGAATTAGGTCTCCTGACGCCTTGTGATGGTATTGAACCACCTCAAATCAGACCCTGCTGGGTCAGTTCGAAAAAAACTTTCCCTTACACGCTGACGCTGAACATAGATGTTTCTACTTCGCAAATGACCCAACATGATACTGATACCAGAATTGGAAAACCCACGTCCGTCTTATTTCTCGAATCAGCAGGGCCGGGTTGTTCGAAAGCCGGTTAACGCTAACCCAGGATTAAAAGTTAACCCAAATATAAATTTTTCTCTATAAAAATGTCTTCCACTGCTTATGCTTTGTGTAGTTTGCGATTACTCAAGATCAAAACTGAACTGCAAACATTTCCCATCTATGTAGTAAGTATTGAATTTGTCTCACCAGCAATTCAAGAGCCAGAATTTTCTCAGCATTCGCTTGGACACCTCTGTCCTAAACGGAGAACAGAATCCACAGTAACTTCACGACGAACGATGAAGTTCTCTGCCATGTTACGATTAGCGTGGGGATAAAATCTTGAACAGTCATTCAAAACACGCATAACTGTTGCTAGAAGATCATTCACTAGGGGAGCTGCAGTAACAAACATTAAATAGCAGATAGAGCAAGACAAGCCATTTCGCCACTGCCGCCATATTGACGATTTTTAGTTCAAGTAATTTTCATTGCTATGATACACGACTAGCCATTCTCTTAAAAAGGCCCATTTCGTGTTAGCATATACAACGTAATTTACGAGACCCGCATATACGCGCATTTTAGCACGCGTATATATGGGTCCTTGTAGGACGCGTATATTTGGGCATTTATTTCGCATATCCCCGCGCTTGGATTTACGCAAATATGTGGCCCTTTAAAAATGCGTATATACCCGGTCTAAATGGTCGTATGTATGAGCTTAAAGCCCAAACGTAACGTATGTAAACAAGTATACGCGGCAGAAAAACCCGCGTATACCCTGTCGTAATTTTGAAACGAATGGCCAACCATAGTAATCCTGACATAGCTGCTTTACAGATTTCTATTCTTCTCTCCTTTGTAACCTCTTCGTGGAACGGATACCATGGTAGATAGCGGCAAATTGGTGTCACCCAACCTGTCTTTTCGTATCGCTACCAAATAGGATCTGACCTCTGACTTTCCTCGAGAATCTCGTTCATCAGTTTAAGCGCCGTTAATGGAACAATAACTGACCAGAGTCCACCCGCATTGCTTAGCAATTCTTCTGATCCAAAAACACAACAGTTCATACTTTTAAAACATACCAAGGATAAACGATAGAAACCTTTAAAAAAGATCCGCATTTGCGAACTTCTGTCGTCTGACCTTAAACCGCTGTATATATGACGTGTCACGCCTTTCGAAAGCAAACGAAGTGTTAACAAAAGTCTCAAAATTAATTTAGGGTAGAGGTTCGATCATTATATGGTTGCAGTATGTTTTGTACGATGGCAAAAAAAAAAACAAAAACAAAAACAAACAAACAAACAAAGCGAATAAAGAACAAGAGAACTGAGGATACATTTTGTTTTTACATGCAGCGTGACGTCTAAAGTAGAATTCTCTTGGGAAAATACTGGGTAAAATAAATTAGCTTAATGGATTTGGCGTGCTTAAATATTCTATTCTGCTGTCTAGCTAACCATTACAAGCGGATCTTTTAGTGAGTCATGGATTGCCAATAGCAGAAAGTCGAACCAAAGTGAATAGAAAACATTGCAAAAAAATAACTTCGCTTTGGCGGGAAATATTTCTGACCGAACTTTTAATTGAAATTCGCGTGACCTTCTTTTTAACTAAACTATATATCGACAAAGTTACTAAAGACTATCGGAAACATGTTTTACTTCGCAAATAAACGGCCGCACTTTCGTAAAACAACCCATTCTGGTCTCTGCCGTGGGACATAGTCAATTCCACGGCCGGGAATGAAACCGTGACTTGCAAACAAAATAAACAATGAAACCTTAAGATTTCTTTACCAAATTTAACCTGTATTCCCGGTCCTGCAACCAAACCTGATAGTTACAGAAAACGTAACTGCTTTAAGCTTTAAATATCTCCTTCAGCGGCCAGTTATCTTAAATTGATAATTGGAAGGCCGCGTGGTAAAACGTTTTCGACTTCTTGTTTCTTCTCGGTGTGAAATCGACACTCGTCACAATGTCTGGAATTGGAAGCGATGAAACATATTCGGATTAAATAAAGTTTCTCTGGCGTTGAGATTGAACAGTTTTATTACAGGTGCAAGCAAACAATTTGCTTATTAGTTCAAAGAACTCATACCCTAAGGATTTAAATGCCTGTACTCGCTTGCCCTCAGACCAACACGCAGAAGCCATTGTTTACTTTTCGTCATGTTTTAGGTAAAATCGGAGTTTTTCAGCCGGGCCTCAAAAACCACTCGAAGAATAACCCAAGCTGATTTTAATACATGTTTTACAACAACATAAAAGTGTTCCAAAGGCG
Source organism: Orbicella faveolata (assembly GCF_042242905.1). Lineage (NCBI taxonomy): Eukaryota > Metazoa > Cnidaria > Anthozoa > Scleractinia > Merulinidae > Orbicella > Orbicella faveolata. The sequence goes on along the minus strand of NW_028301539.1, from coordinate 10,116,715 downwards.
AAGTTTCAAGGAATTTGGAGTCATGGCACATGTCGAAAAATATCTCTGAATTTTATTCCTAAATTAGGAATTCCACCTAGTAACTAAAAGGGATTTTTTTAAAAATTGTGTGTTTATTCCCAAATGGCGCTCAAGTCAAGTTCTAACCTGTTTTGGATAGCTGAATACTTTGTCTTTCAAGAAAAAGTATTGATAAGTTTTAGTTCTCTTTTACACTCGAATGCAAATTAAGTTTAGATTACTAATTTGAAGTCTTTGCGATTGGCCATTTTGGTGACCGTCGAGGCGAAAATCGTTTCCCTCGATTTTCTCGAATTTAAAGCGCTTCGAGCTCCAAAAAACCATATCACGTTTCATATCTACCTAAGGGCTATTTGTGGACGAAAAGAGAGAAAAATCGATTTTTCTACTTCTCCCGCCAAATTCAAATTTTACTTGGTTTTTGTTGACATTTGCTCTTAATCTCTAGTAATAGGATCTTAATACCAAGCGAAGGTAGTTTACACAGTGCTACGATCTTCCTTACGTAAGAATGTATGAGCTTATTAGCGCTTTAATTATCCACACAGAAATTAAACAGTGTTTGTGAAACAATCTTGAATATCAGACCTAAAGAGCTAATAACTTCACCATGTTTCACCAAGTTTCACCACCTCTTTAATTGTTTGGAGTCAATTAAGACGAGCCCCTATTAATATAAAACAAGGAATTAGTCGCCTGAAGCATTTGATTTGAATTACACTTCACCACGGATAATTCAAGTAGAATATCAAGTGGAAAAAATTATTACCGTGATAACAGGAGAAGAGATGAGACTAAGGTTTCAAATCTCCTTTCTATAGTTACTCTCCGTTCAGTTCAAAGAGTTAAATATCTTACAATATCATTAAGAACCCTTATGCCAAAAGCCAAAGAAATGTTATTTTGCAATTTCCTCCAATATGTAAATTAAAATGAGTTTGATTAATCCATCAAAACAGATGTCAAAGTTACGTATTTGTACTCGCTTTGTTTTGAACAGAGCCAAAAAGGTTCAAAAACTTAACCGCCAAGCTAATAACATCTATAGTCAGAAGAAATAAATGTTTTCAATAATTGACCTATTAGTTTGCGCACGCAACCCGTGAAAGCCAAAACATACCAGAATTTAATACCACCCGTCGTGTTCGCACGGACGAGTTAAAATTTTCAAACCTCCAGCCCTTTTGGTTTTTCTTATCTGTTTGCCCAAAATGGAGAAGCGTTGTTCAGGGGACATTCTGTGTTGTAGTCCATTCCCTCTCATTTTGTGATTAGCAATTCGCCGGTCGATGGTCGGCTCATTAACCTGGATTGATCTACTCATGCTAGGTAACAGTAATTGCTAGGTAGTAAGTTGAAGCTGTGGACTGAATTTAGATCATTTTTTTATTAATATTGCAACTTGAACGATACCTTGAGTTTGGTGAATGTCCTACTTAAATTAATAATTTTAAATTTTGATAAATATCTCTTACATTTACAAATTGAAATACCAGGAAAATGCCGTGGACTGTTGCATGTTCCTTCTTCTTCGCCGGCTTCTTTATGGACTGCGTATCTGCTGGGGAGCAATGCAGACAGGAACGGAGCGTAAATGGGATGGCTCTACAAGGATTCGTCTTTAAAACGATCTCCGTAAGAGCCTTTCACGAGTGTGTTATGAGCTGTGAAAGAGAACTCACCTGTCAAAGCTATAACTACGTCGTAGGGGAAAATTCGTGCGAACTGAATGACAGGACCAAGGAGGCAAGACCTGAACATTTCCGCTCAGATCCGCACGTGTTTACTTACGACGCTTGAGCAATCGGGGTATGTACAAAACTATAACGAAGCTTTAAAGCGTAAGCGCTTTTGAGAGGCGGATCCCAACAATAAGTCTTATGCTTTTTTCTTTAGCGCCTATTATCGACTTTTAGTGAAGCGTCTCGAAGGGAGTACCTTTTTCAGCTTCAGGTATACAATAAGGTAGAGATTTCACAATTTGAGGTGTACGAGAGGATAGGGAAAGCTGTCATATATTTCGAACAGACGCAAAAAGTAAATGATAAGACTGAACTTCCTCTTTTGGAGATTCGTCCATACGACCAGCCAGTTGCACTCCCCGATTATGGCTCCTGGTAAGTACGTGTACCTTTTTTCAATAAAAGGTATACGAAAAGGGCATCTTTTGTGTGAAAATGGAACATAAAATGGTAAAGGACTGGTCCTCAAGGCGGAGGTAAAAATTCAAAAACCTTGTGTTGAGTAACCCCTCCCCCGTGGGGAGAAGGGGGTTAAAAGTGCATCAAAAGGAAAAACATAAATTTCCGTTTGCGGTTGCAATCCTTGGTTCAGTGACATCTCGTTTTCTAATATTGAAAAAATATCTCAGGTTTAGTAGGCTTTGTTTTCCCGAGGGTTTGACGTTCATCGACTATCCTTAAAAAAAGGTTTTTTTTTTTTAGAACATTAAGTTTTTGCTCGCAGCTATTAGCGTACAGGCTTTCGTTCGACAGAGACTATTATCACAATAGAAACCATAGTATGCTTAGCACGTTTTGTTATATGTTATTTTTTCATTGATTAAAGCTCCTCTAGGTTCCATTCCGGAGCTCCCAGCGCATTCGTGTCAGGAAATAAAGGCAAGCGAAGGCAAAGACACCATTAGCAGCAAGTACTGGCTTGATCCAGCCGGGAATGGAACGGCAGTTTTGGTTCATTGTGACATGAACTTAGGTTACTGTCAACAGTCTGTATGTCTGTTGTGTGTTAGCTTAGAAATTAAGGATTCTTGATTCGCTCTTCCACAGTTAGCTTGGGGGAAGCAGGGTGGGAGGGGGGAAGGGGAGGACGGGAAGCTCTCAAGCTATATTCGTCAAACTTTGTGTCTTTTCCTAACATTTATCAGGGAACATTTGCCATGTGACTTGACGTGTTTATGACAACCATTTTTTCAAAGGGCATTGTGCTTGTACGGATTTGGAATATAGAAAGATTTTGTACCAAAACTCTTGCAGAATTGTTCTATTTTTTAATTCCATGGCGCAGTTTTGATATTTCTGAAAAACTCTTTAAATCCAAGATGGTGGATCCAAGATGACAAGGCTTTACGTCATTTACGTGTAATATAACTTCATGATTGACTCGTGGGTATTACTAAAGTAAACAAACCTCGGATGCTTTATATGGAATGTAATTCTTATTCCTGAGGAGTCGGTACATTTGGTGACATATTGGGTAGGGCCACAAACAGCCCTCCCACACCCCCCTCTCCTCGCCCCCATCCCGCCGAGGTTCAAGCATGTAAAAAGGATGTATAGGGTCAAGTTTTCATTTGCTTCGTCAGGGAACCAGAGTCAACATACTACGCTTCCCAGTAGATCGCGACATCCACAAATTTTCTTGTCACCTTGAGAGTAAAGTTTTTGATGCTGCCAGTTTGTTTCAAACCAATCACGTGGTACATTGAAATGCCCCACGTGAGGACATTTTTCTGTTTGCCATCATGACTTTTTCGTATTACGTGATGTTTATTCACAACGTCTTTATCTTCAAGAGGAAAGCTTACCGCGCTTTTTGTCTGCCATGGAATTGTCAGCATGCTCGCTGTTTATCAGCTGAAGATAAAATATGATCAGGGCAAACTCGGAGCGCGTCTTTTTGACGCATTCGACACGAGAAGTTTTGCTCTTGAAGATAAACACGTTGTGAATGAACATCACGTCATATGAAAAATTCATGACGCCACATAGAAAAAATGTCCTCACGTGGTGCATTTCAATGTACCACGTAATCGGTTTGAAAGAAACTCGCGGCATCAAAAACGTTACTCGTGGGTGTCGCGGTCTACTGCGAAGAGTAGTACGCAAGGGTAGACGAGGTTGGGCATGGGAGGATCCACCATTCGGGGTCTTATATGCTTTCTGAAATAAAAAGGCACTTCACATGCATTTGCCTCTAGAGCCTTGGATCATGTGTCGTAAACATGCCGGATGGCTGTATGAGAACGTCCCAAGACCTAAACAACGTTTACCAGTCTCACTCTTCTTTCTATAATTATCTGCACAGCTTGCAACTTCGACTTCGAGCACGGGATTGATGGCTGGAAAAGGACTGGTACAGTGTTTAATAACCAACCAACTTTTGGTGACAACCCTACTGCCCGCAATAGAGGACAGCCATCCAAACACCAGGGGGACTGGTGGATAGGGAGAGCGGAGAACAGGCCTTACAAAGAGGCACAGGCGGGAGCCATTCAAGGAGACGGACCCAGAGGAACTCTTACATCCCCGCGCTTTCGTATTACTGGCAGAAATATCTCGTTTCTCATCGGTGGAGGCTGTGACGTGACTGTCATTCGGGCAGAGCTTCTGGTCGACAACGGGGTGAGAAGTAAATCGATCTCTACAGCCTCTCTCGAACGTTTCCAAGATTTCACGAGAGGTTATTGGTCTCAATGAGTAGAATAGAGATTATAGGGTGTGGTAGCTGCGCAAGTAATTGGATGCATGTACTCAAGGATTGTGAACGGTCATCAAAATTAAATTAGATTAATTTAATTAAATCAAGTGCAGGCTTGAACGCAATTCAAACTCAAGGCCTCTGCGATACCGCTGCATTGCTCTACCAACTTAGATGAGGTTGCACACAAAGAAATGACCTAGAAAAAGAAATATTTCCACAGTTGCCTCTCCACCCTCCCGGTTTAGTGCAGTTGATGAAAAGACCGAATTGAGTTTCTCGTTGTGAACGCTAATTTTTGTTTCTATCTAACAAAATATTTCTGTTTTGTTTTTAAGGTTGTCAGGACCAAGGTTGGTAACTGCTCAGAGACAATGTATCGTAAGAGCTGGGATGTGCAAGACTTGATTGGTACACACGCTCAAGTCAGGCTCATTGATGCCAGCTCTGATGAGTGGGGTCACATTAACTTTGATGATCTCAAAGGCGACATTATTTGTGGCAAGGATTAAAGATTTAATGTCATGTTGTACTAATGGAGCAATTTTTAGAAGATTTGATAGAAATAAGAGTCGTTTCTCTGAGTCATTATGTCCTAATTTGCGAGCTTTAAGTCATATTTCAGTCAAAGTGAACACGTAGGTAAACCACTTTACTCTATTTTTAAAAAAATGATAATCACAATCGAAATAAATGTAATAATAAAAACTATAACTGTAAATCAATTGTTAAATACCTTGCAGCAATAAAAGTGATAACACATAAAATGCTGGGCTCATATCCATAGTTTTTTTTTCGAACCTCTTACCTTTTCTTTCTTCCCTTATTTGAATACAAGGTGTCGTTGCGCAATAACTTCGGAATTGTTTGATCACTTTTAAATCTATTTAGCCTTGGGAGGCTTTTATACTTAAACAGCATTCAAACAAAATTGTCCACCAGAGTTAGGGATCAGTTTCCAATGCAGCGTTCTGCTACATTACTCGGACAGGCTATTTTTTTTTTTTTTTTTGTCAAAATTTATCTTTCTTGAAGTTAAAAGCAAATCACGAGTGACTTCCATTAACGCAACATTTGCCGCACAGATCTCGGAGATGTAACCTCGATCCCAGGTTCTCTCATCTTCCCACCCTATCACTCCGGAAGGTTGTCACAGTTGGAGTTGACCAAAGGGACCCAGGCTCAATTTTGACCACCCGTAAAAATGGCAGATTTGCATGAAGCTTTACAGCGAAAATTGATCTCGAAATAAAATGATAATAAATATGTATTCACATCATATGTTGTCTATGTGATGTTTCTCGGCGATTTTAGAACATTTAACTGTGTTTTATCCGACTTTACTCTTACCTAAATCATTGCACTTACGTTCCAACCAAAATTTCTGGATTTTTTTTATTCATATGGTAAGCCAAAACAATGACTCTCTAAAAAGCAACCTGATTGTAGCCTGGACTTTGTTGACTAAAACAATTCGTAATCCCACGGCATCAAGAACTGGCAAGCACTGGGAACAAAATCTTTTCACAAATCTATCATAATTGTTATTTTTACCGTCACAAACTGGTCTGTTAGTTAGAAGATATTTTTATGGGATTTTTTAAAAATGCATAGCACAATTTTTATTCAGTATTCATAATTACTACATGCCGTTGTAGTTATGTCTAGGTTACATCATGTAATGACGGTGCACCAAAACTGAAAATTGAAAACAGCGATATCTATTAATGAACTGGAACAAGGTATTTAACAACATGCAAGATTCCATTGACGTTTTGGCAAACACCTGCTATGTATTTTCATGTGAAACTAAAATTGATGATATCAGAGTGGCCGTAAAACAATTTTTAATCAAAATTTGTCGCGTTGACGAGAATGCTGGATTCTTCTTCAGATAGTTTGAAGCGCAACTTTTTACCAGTCATCGCTATCTCATTTGGAATCATCCTTCCATTTTGTCAGGCCGGGTGTTGTGGTAAGAGTATGACTTTGTCAATTAATTTTTTGCTTCTCTATTTTGGTTTGAAGTTGTATTTCACTCTAACACTTTCTTTATCACTAATCCGTTTGAACAACGCGTGCTGAAATAAAGTTCCATATTGCTTCATCCGGGCTGAGTTTTCAGAAGCTGCGAAAATCATTGCATCGTTTAGTTGCACTGCAGGCAGGATTAAAAATGCTAATTATTCCAAGATCGGTGAGAAAGTTTCCAAATATGAGCTATAAAGACACACACTGTCTGCTCCGAATTACTTGTACGCTAGATAGAGATAGAAGGCATATCGGACCATTTATTTAAACTTGAAGAACAAGATGGTGCTAAACAAAATTTTTCAAAAAACAAAAAAAGAAAAGAAAAGAAACTGAAGCACAGTAAAAGCGTTGGTTTTCGCCAGTCTTTAATTAGTGACAGCCGCTTTCTTGTATCTCGCTTATACTTTGCTGTTTGTTTTTTTTGTTTTCGCTAATTACGCTTAAAGCTTCATCTTCACAAACGCCGTCCATTACCGAAATTAGTCTCAAAGCTTAAGCGGCGACAAAAGTTAACAACTTTTTGTTCTTCCAACATGTATGAGTGAGTAATTATCGGTTTTCTTAAGGATTTAGCCAGAAATAGAGGGGGGAGGTGGTGATGACTTTGTGGCCCACTCTGTATATCCAAAAGTACTGACTGACTAGTAAAGCTTCGTCAACCGTTTTTTTCACTTCGGTGAATCACGCATGCCACAACATTAAATTTCGATGAAACACCCTTTGAAAACAATGGTTCCGTAGGAAAGTCAAGTAACCAAACGTAATAAAATATCCCTGTAAATTTTAGGACAAGTCAGAAAGCTCGACGAATATAGTTCGCATGTTTTAAATCAGCATCGCCCTTCGATCCCCCTTTTCCTCCTCCTCTTCTTCCTCTTCCTCCTCCTCCTTCTCCTCCCCCTCCTCCTCCTCCTCCTCCTCCTCCTCCTTCGATCCCCCTTTTCCTCCTCCTCCTCTTCTTGCTCTTCCTCCTCCTCCTTCTCCTCCTCCTCCTCCGATCCCCCTTTTCCTCCTCCTCCTCTTCTTCCTCTTCCTCCTCCTCCTTCTCCTCCCCCTCCTCCTCCTTCTCCTCCTCCTCCTCCTTCTCCTCCTCCTCCTCCTTCGATCTCCCTTTTCCTCCTCCTCCTCTTCTTCCTCTTCCTCCTCCTCCTTCTCCTCCCCCTCCTCCTCCTTCTCCTCCTCCTATTCCTCCGATCCCCCTTTTCCTCCTCCTCCTCTTCTTCCTCTTCCTCCTCCTCCTTCTCTTCCCCCTCCTCCTCCTTCTCCTCCTCCTCCTTCGATCTCCCTTTTCCTCCTGCTCCTCTTCTTCCTCTTCCTCCTCCTCCTTCTCCTCCCCCTCCTCCTCCTTCTCCTCCTCCTCCTCCTTCGATCCCTTTTCCTCCTCCTCCTCTTCTTCCTCTTCCTCCTCCTCCTTCTCCTCCCACTCCTCCTCCTTCTCCTCCTCCTCCTCCTCCGATCCCCCTTTTCCTCCTCCTCCTCTTCTTCCTCTTCCTCCTCCTCCTTCTCTTCCCCCTCCTCGTCCTTCTCCTCCTCCTCCTCCGATCCCCCTTTTCCTCCTCCTCCTCTTCTTCCTCTTCCTCCTCCTCCTTCTCCTCCCCCTCCTCCTCCTTCTCCTCTTCCTCCTCCTTCGATCTCCCTTTTCCTCCTCCTCCTCCTCTTCTTCCTCTTCCTCCTCCTCCTTCTGCTCCCCCTCCTCCTCCTTCTCCTCCTCCGATCCCCCTTTTCCTCCTCCTCCTCTTCTTCCTCTTCCTCCTCCTCCTTCTCCTCCTTCTCCTCCTCCTTCTCCTCCTGCTCCTCCTTCGATCCCCCTTTTCCTCCTCCTCCTCTTCTTCCTCTTCCTCCTCCTCCTTCTTCGATCCTCCTCTTCCTCCTCCTTCTCCTCCTTCTCCTCCTCCTCCTCCCCCTCCTCCTCCTCCTCCTCTTCCTCCTCCTTCTCTCCTTCTTCTTCCCCTCCTGCCATCACCTCCTCTTTCTCCAGATAATCACCAGCACTACTTAGTCTTAAATCATATTATTCACATTTATCTATTTGTATCTGCTTCATTCTCCTTTAAACAGAATCCCTGTAGCAGCAACCCATGTTGTAGCGCTGGCACTTGTAAAGTAGGATACACCGCGAAAGGATTTCGTTGTAAATGTCCCCCAGGATTCACTGGGGAGCTCTGCAGCAAAGGTAAATGTAAGAAGTTCTTAAGTCAAAAATTGAAGGGTTGAAGGTTGTAAATCCTCCCCCTCCCTATGGGAGCAGGAGAAGGCTAATCTCTACTGCACCGCCCCCCCCCCCCCCCACACACACACACGTGCTTCTCCACACTCTTGAATTGAGAAACAAAACATGAAAGCCACGCACTTCATGGTGAATATGTGTATGAGCTCCACAGGCATGCTCTGAATAAAAAGGGGCACATTACATCAGGCAAATCTTCAGGCAGTATGCCTGCATGGTGCAAGATAGAAACTGCCTACATTTATTCTTCAATTTTAGCTCTCCCCACGGAAATTTTCTTTGCTAATTACTGCCGGGTGAGAGATGGGTGGCTTATGGGGGGAGGGTTGAACTGTCCGCTTCCGGAACCTTTTGTCCTAAGGTTTCATGAACCCCTTATTGTGGATTAGGAATTTCTTTATGCGTTTAAACTTTGCCTGACAAAAGTTAAAGTTAAATCGTCAGAGTAAATCTTAAAATGATGAAAAAAAAAAGGGTCTTGAATTATCGCTTCAGAGAAAACACAATAGCCAATTTCCGAATTGCCGTAGGCCTCTCTATCAAAGCAAGGCCTGGTGCACAACCATTCATATGAAAATGAGTTTAAATTTTATGTGAATGCAACCTCATTTTCATATAATAGAATGGGCACCAAAACTGGCTCTGAGAAAGAGGCTAAAGGTAATTCGAACCTTGATTTACAGCCGTTAACGAGACAATTCTGTTTTATTTACAAATGTTAGCACCTGTAGGTTGGAGCAACGGCCGTGAGATCGTATGTCAATTATTGGTAATCTAGTGATTTCAACCTTTGTGAAATTTGAGAATAATTTGAAATAAAATTTCTCTCCTTCTTACACAGCCTGCAGCTTTGATTTTGAAGACGGTATCGGGGGCTGGGAAAAAACTGGTACAGCTTTTGATAAACAGCCCACCTTTGGTGATAATCCTGCAGCGCGTGGCAGAGAGTCTGCCAAACAACAGGAGTACTAGTGGATAGGAGGTGCTGAGATCCGTCCCTCCCCAGATTACCCAGCGGGCCAAAATCAAGGGGACGCTGCTTTAGGAACCCTCACATCCCCGTGCTTCGCTATCGTGGGCAAGAAAATCTCGTTCCTCATTGGTGGTGGAGGCTGCACTGAGGATTCTGTTCGTGCAGAGCTAATTGTGAATAATCAGGTACAGAATCCATCCTTTATGATCAGGCTGATTTAATGTCATGCTATTTGTGGTAGCCCTCACACACTCTTGACTCAAGTTTAAGGTGTCCTTGAATGCTTAACAAAGCTGTCTTTATTTTGGTAATACTTTAAGGGCATATTTGATCTTTGAATTTTGATTCTTTGGGGGCGATTTGATTTTTGAATTCTTGAATTTTCAGTTGACTTCAGAGGAAAATCCTTTTCTATTGATCCAGTGGGAACTGTATAAGTTATAGTAATGGAATTCAAGAAGTTATTTATCATTTGCGGAGGGTTATCACAGCAAACTTTGCTTTTCCAGGGAGATCATAGACAAGTTTGATGTCTTCGAGGGGAGTAATATGAAACGGCTCGTTCTGCGCGAAGTGTCGAAGGCGCGCGAGAAAACCACAAATTATCACAGGCAGTGGGGAACGGGGTGGAGCTAATGGGAAGCTAGAGTGGAACGTCAGTCAAATATTTATTCAAGGGAATATTTAAAGAAAAGATGATAGTCTTGTAGCTTTCTCTTTCCCCTTGCAAACTTGCAAACTTAAGAGGTGCCAGCTCTCTTGGACAAGTTTTTCCTGTCGTATGTCTTTCCGGCTCACTGCCTAACAAAGTACAGGGCAAACCACGACCTATTCATTCATAAAATTTACAAAGATTACTCCTCTCAGGGCCACCTCCCTTAATGCGGCTCGTCAAACAAACAAACAATCAAACAAACAAAAACCCTCCAAACCGCCTGTGTAAACAAACAGAAGAAGAGCGAGAAATTACCATATTGTTTACAGGTTGTCAGGACCGAGGTTGGCAACTGCCAGGAGACGATGTATCGTAAGAGTTGGGATGTGCAGGACTTGATTGGTCAACATGCTTGTGTCAGGCTCATTGACGAAAACCCTGGCGACATCTCGTGGGGTCACATCAACTTTGATGACCTCAAAGGCGATATTATTTGTCCACAAGACTGAGGCAAATTTCAATTTCAAGGTTGTACTAGAACATTCCATGTAGTTAATGAAAACCGTTTTATTTTACATGGCTTTAAAATAATCACGGGCAATTTTGTGGAGGGTTATGACGGGGATAATAGACCCCCCTCTCCTCCACCCACCGGTTAAAAGAAAAATGCACAATATTCATATATTTAGGCAATTAGTTTGTAGTATTATTGTATAATTCTAAGAGTGTTGGACACAAAAGAAGACCAAAAATATAGTGATAGGCCCAGTCTGCATTGGGCTACAAGACGTCCCATACCATTAGACTCTAGCTTTTAAACGACTAGGAGTAATTTTCCTCCCAACTGTATATAGCATGTTAGTCCATCGTAAGATTTCCTTGAGCATTAAGTTCACCGACACCAAATTATAAACCTGGGTGGAGATGGTTCTGTGAGAGTGAAGTGTCACTCTGCCCAAAATACTACATAATGAGCCCACCCCAACCTCAAATCCGAGCTAATTCGGAGTCCAGCGCTCTTACCCAGGCCACCACGCTACCCACAAAAATAGACACTAATTTCTCTTCCCAAATCATGACTGGAACTCTCGCGCGGTCGAAAGAAATATTGTTTTAAAACCACAGGATCCCTGATAAAATAATGCGCTATCGTATTCCTGTTTAAAAACCGATGGCATTTCCTGCTTCGTTCATAATTATGCGTTGATAATTATACAAACTAGAATTAAGGCACATCTCCCCCGAACGCAAACAACAGACACAAGATTTATGTTAATGAACAACAAGTCTTCCTTTTGATTGAATATACATTCCCTCTTTATTTACAAGTTTCCTACCCAACTTTACACGAACGTCAACTTATGCGCGGGGTTGTATGATTTTTGACCTGAGTTGAATAAAATCTGTTTTAAACTACCTAAAATAAAAGCAACAGTTTACGTGGGTTCGTAGTGGTGTAGAAATACCAGTCTTGAGAGCTGAACAGGTTCACGACAAAGCGGGCATTCAGGCTAGAATAGAAAATACAGATCACTTCAATTAGAAGAAGTCACAAAGTCGAGTGAATGAAAATAATCAAGTTACTAAAACCCAGGTAAAGTTGGGTCACCTCGTTTAACCAGTACTTTTGAGTACTTGGGTTAATCACAACTTTTCAAGGGCAATTTGGAATAGATAGGCGCGTCGAGTAAATTTTGCAGTGTTTGAAAAATCTTCAGTTCCTTGCCCCCAGGAGGGGGATTGCGCCAGAGTTTGGAAAAAAAAGTGCACAATTCCTCCAAATATTAAGTGATTTACTGATAATAATGCCCTTGTAAGTAAACTTTCTTTAGCCACGAGCTACACATTACGTTGAGTACTTAGCGCTCTGATCGTACTTATTAATATCTTTGAAAAGTTTCCGAAAGTATTCACAAACTAAAAGACCTTCTGATGGGTTTAAAAAATATCTGGAACTCTTAGGAAGATTTTCGGTAATCTTAAGAATTTTTAGGACCATCTTCGGAATTTCCGGATGACGTTCGGAAATTCATGGAAATTCTGAGAACTTTCGTTGTTCTTCGACAATCTTTGGAGGTCTTCGGAAGTCTCCTATATATCTTCGGGTCTCCAGGAGGGCTCAGGAGAGCTTTAGGAATTTACGATCTTCCGAGTTTCGTCATACTAACGTCGGAAGCCTTTGCTGTAATTTACCCTAGCTATGCTATTTTGCACTTTTCTGCACTCGTATTACACGAAAGCTGCACCACTTTTTTTAGCCGATCATAATTAAGCAATTTTTTTATACGTGTATTATCAAATGATTTGCTGATCGAGCTAACATATCCACTCAAGTCGACGGAAGTCACCGCACAACCGACCAAAAGGTCTTTGGTTGTTCTCTTTTTTGTATTTAAAGGTTCCGTTCTTTGTTTTTTCTAACTCGGTAACCATAATCGTCTTTTTCATTCGAGTTCAGTGCCTAGTCAATTATGACTTCACAGCATGCATAGCCCTGTGGCAGTCTCACCTTGCTGCTACACCATTCAGTAATACAGCTCCAACAAAACAAATGGCCACATGGACTTGCACTCTTGTCCCGCAGTCTCTCCAAACAGAGTGCACACTTCAAGCCAGGCGTAATAGTGGCGCTTGCTTGTGTTGTCTTGTCTGTTGTTACAAGGCTTTCTACCGACTTGCCAGATTTTAAATGCTGTTAAAAACGAAGAGACAATCATGGTAACCTTGTTAGTAACCTTGTTAGCTCTGTAAGGACTGGAGAGTCAACAGGGTCACCTTGACGATTCTTTCCCAGAGGAGAGAACACAGAAAGGGATAGATGTTAGGCTGCGAGCTATGTAACTAAATAGTACATATTTGAAAGGAAAAATTGCAGAGTTGTAAAAAACACCTAGAAATAAATGTTAAATCATTTAGATTTGAATTATCTTTTGCGTCATGCAACGTTTACTGAGAGGACGAAAATGCAAACGAAAATGTGAACAAAATGGTTGCACGAAAAGCCAGCCTGTTGAAATCCCTCCGGTTACGAGAGCGTTTCCAAAAGCTCCGTTTTCGTGACGGATTAGTGTGGACGGTTGGCGGTCTAACGGTAGAAATAAAGCTGCGTTTTCAAATTTCTCCGGCGTAGAGTGGACGCTGTCTAAGATGTTTTTTTATCGCGTAACGTCTCCACAAGCATCGACGTTGTGGAATACGTGACGAGAGGCAACGGTATTGGCTACTGAGCTGATATCTCACCTGATAGGCGGTCAATAAGAGAGTGATACTCAGTAAAATAACGGACAGATAACCAAGCAGGCGATAAGTAGGTCTGGAACCATCATTTCTGAGACTGCTTCGAACCAAGAGCTGGAAGCCAAAGATGACTTTAATACGATGAGCATCATAATGCAGTCAAACCTGCGATCAGGCGTTCGTTGTTTACCAAAAAAAGAACGCCTGATTGCTGGTCATAAGCACACAGGAGCCACGTAATAACAAACCAAACAAACATGTCAAGCAAGCAAGCTAACAAACAAACAAACAGACAAACAAAAAACAGAAAAACAAACTCAAAATAACCGATGACGTTTATACATGTAAGAGTAATGTACCCGGCTCTCATTTAGAATTGCAGACAAATAGAATAACCTGTTTTATGGGAACCTGTTTTCCAGCAATTACCACTGGAGTGTCGGAAGTAATGCACATTTTTTCTTAGGTTTAAATTTCTACGCTAAGCGATTGGCTCAAAAAACCTGTAATCAGTCCAATCAGAAAGCCAAATCTAATAGTGACTCCGTCGCACACGCTGGGACTAAAAGTGTCATGCACTGCGCATTATTACTTACATATTGGACTCCAGTTAGCCTTTTCGCGATGTGATAGAAAACGCCGTTCAAATAAAACAGTGCTAAGTGTGCTCTATGGACATCTGTAAATTAAAATACAAATGTGTGTTAACAATTTTTTCATTACTGAAGCTTATGTTATTTATCAACTTGAAGTAAATGAAGGTAAATTCACCAAATTAACCAAGGGGCTGACGCTCAAAACACCAGCTTCACCAGTCCGTTGTGGCAGGTATCTTTATCGACTTCAAATTGACAAATAGCAGGTGTTTCAACTGCCCGATAATGTAGCCCAACAGTTTCTTTTAGAGTCAAACCACTTAAATCTTAAATCCGGGTAGCAGCCGTTTCCGGCTTTTCTTTTCCAGGCGAAGGAGCTCCCCTGGGGTGAGCAAAATCCCCCCTGCTCCTTATTTTTCGCATTCGCTGGCAGTTTCGTTCCCTTCGCGTGCTTTTTTGGAAACGTCTGCTACGCAGGCTAGCCTTTGATCGACCGGACCCTGTCTCTATAGCACTTAATGGCGGCAGATATACGCTGTACTTACAAAGAACCACAGTTCTAAGAATGGGAATAAAAGTGCATAGCAGTTCTCTTGTCCTTGTATTAAATCCTGCAACAGATTAAAAGACATTTGGTGATGAACGTATTATAAGGGTTCGGAGCCACTAAATTCGTAAAAATTTAAAAAAGAGTTGAACTTGCGAGAATTTAAGGCAGTTTTATCCCACCATAGCATAAGTGCTGGGAGGTAATAGAAACCATTAGGAGCAACCTTAAGTTCTTGACCCCTGGGGGGTGGGTGGGGGGGACTCCCAGAAAAATAGGGTGGGGGTGTGCGGCCCGCTTCCCAAAACCCTTGCCCTATTTATGACCAAAATCTGCAATATTCCCTACCCTATTTATGACCTGACCAAAAATTCGAAACCCTATTTATGACCTAACCCTTAAATCAAAACTCTGCTTCACAGCTCCATTATAATAAGTTCCCTAGTTCAGACCAATGTTAAATTACCGTAACCATAATTTATAAAGGGCTTTTGTTGATTTTCTTTTCGATAATGAAAAAACTGGCTTCTTTTTAAAGACATACCCATATCAAGGCTAGAGTGCAAAAACCATACCCTATTTATGACCAAATGGCCAAAATCAGCTAAAATCAATACCCTATTTATGACCAAAACAGCTGAAAAACCATACCCTTTGGGGCTGCACATACCTATATGGCCCATATAAGGGAGTACCCCCCCCCCTCCCCGGGTCGGGTTCTTGACCAATAAGTTTAAGTGGACGCCCTTGGGACACCCAGTTGTGTCCGCTTAATACAGGGTGTCGTCTTAAAACTGGTTCTGATACATTGTGCAACAATAGTTAATTCTTAACCCTTTTGAAATCATCACGTTTTCTGAATGATAACCACAATTCGTCACATAACAACACATAATTTAACCTGTGATCTTTTCCTCTACACTCTCTTCTTTTATCATCGCCAGTGAAACAAGGTTAAAAATAATGCCTGATCACAGGATATCCAAACAGTATTTTCTGACTGTAACAAGTGTATAAAAATTTGGTGCACAGAAATTCATGACTGAAACTGTGGTCATCAAGTATATAAGACTAAGGACTGTTCATAGCCCAATGTCCTGTCAGTCAATGCATCAATTCAAAATATTCTGCTTAGCTTTAAAATGACAACACTGAACAATTTTAAGGAGTCCGAGATGCTCTTAGAAATAAAAAGCCGTTGAAGTGTTCCTTTATTGCATGTTTTGTGCAAATAAATGGCTCAATATAGGTGTCCGCTGAATGCAGATCTGTTCTACAGTAAATGTGGTAAGAAAATTTAGGGACTCAAGTTGGTGTCCCCTTAATAGAGGGTGTTAGCTTAATTGGAGGTAAGCTTAATACAGGTTTCACTGCATTGGGAAAAAATACACTTAAAGCTAGCAGTGAGTGGCTCTTCTTTTTTAAGAACTTGATGAAATTTAAAAATTTGAAATCAAAATATTCATTTCAAAACTCTAAGAACACTAATGATTAACTAAGGATCCAGAACAGAGGATCAATCAAAGACTCCCCAGAAAGACTTCTATGTCATATCATTTCCTAGACTCCGAGATTAAATTTCATTGTAGCACTGAGCCTGACCTAATAACCTTGGTCAGCATTGAAAGCCAGACAATAGTGACAACAACTTTTTATCTAATATGTCGAATTATTCTTGCATTTTAATTGGTACTTACATGTACATGTATATATCATACTTGTGATCTGTTGGAGATCACATGCATAGATGACATGATGTCACAATTTTTTTCTGTTTCTTTTTTAATATAAAACAGATAGATCCATGAGTCTGTTCAGTAATAGATCACAGAAGATATCAATACATGGTAAGAACATCAGTCACACAGACGACTATCTCTTTGTGTGCCACTTTTTTATACTAACCAAATTTTGAAGTCATCTGTTATGTGTTACTGAAAAGACACCAGCTACATAAAATCTATTTGTTAAACTGATAAAATAGCAAATAACATCAATATCATATCTTTAAAAACTCGTCTCACCACTGAGCTGATTTTCCTCATTATGGAGCCAAAGTTCAAGCTTTCTCAGAGCTTTGTCAATCACATAAGGACCAAACACATAAAGCAAAACCAGACTCCCTCTGCACTGTTGAATAAAATGACTCCAGTTTGCTTTATAATAATTTATCACTACCTTATCAGGGGTTTCGGCTGTAAGGATAATTCTGCCTGCATGGTTTGACCATCTAGAGAAAAGTTCTTTGACTTATAACGATATTCAGCTCTAACCGTTTTGCCCGCTTGTAGAAACCACACTGTCGCCAGGTCCTGCTGAAAACGTTAATGAAACCCCTGCCTTATATATGTGGTAATATAGCTTCGTACATGTACCAATTAGCACAGACACCAACACAACTACAAGGGCTTGAATCTTTTTTTCTGCTCTCACTGGGAGCCTGTTTGCAGGCTATCCTGCAACCAAAACCTATGACTTCAAAAACAACCGAAGTCCAAGGCATTTCTTGGCCATCTGGGGACTGGTTCCACATGTAGTTTTCATTCTCAAAGAATTGTCCATTGGTGTAATGCAAAAAAAATCGCTTTCTTTTCTTGGACTAATCAGAATTGCTGGTATATTTCAACAACATGAAATCCAAGTTGCTGTTTATTTTGACTGCAAACTGTAGCTTCTTGCGGGGAAATTTATATGAAACAAATATCCCTAATGGATAAGTCTGTGGTGAAAGCTCCCACTGTTTCGTTTAGTGAAAGACAAAATCGTGCCTTCTGCAAAATTAAACTGCGAGAGACAAAGCAAGAAAATACACCTTCCTTGACGACAACAAGCAGATGTTTTGTTCATCATGCAACACTGTGATTGACCATCTTTGGAAGTCCATAGTCGACAAGCACCTCGTGTCTTTTTTGTCCCAATTTACGCATAGATGTTTAATTGTTGTTCCTTTGAGTTCAAATTGTCTATGGAGCAGCCCAAATGTGGTTTTCTTCTTCAGAAACCAAGTAAAACAAGTTTTAAAAAGCTGAGAAAAAGTTGCAAGTTGCATAATTTATCACATAATAGCCAGTTCTCATCGCATAATCTGCCCCAAAAATTTCGCATAGTTTCTGTTGTTGTCTTTTTTTTTTTGTCACACCCTATCAGAGGGCTTGCCTTAGCTTTAGATATCAAACGCTCAAGACAATGTTAAACCACATTTCCAAACACCTCAAAGTTTATCAAAAATAATCCGCTGTGCATCTTATTTTCAACTCTGTCTCAGTGTTTGGAAACGTGGCCAAACCTGGTGTTTCATGTTTCACATATCATATCAAAAGATTGACACCTGATTTCTTCTCATATCAAATTCTTAACCCTTTAAGTCCCGGAGAAAAAAACCTATTTTTCTAAAATGATGACAGAAGATTGAAAGACCACAAGCAATATATTGGTTGAAAGGTATTGTTTGGGATATGTCCTAAATCACCACAACAGGTATACAAAATGTCACAAATTGAATTGAGGATTCTGCAATGTAAAAAAAAATGAACACATTCAAAAATACCTTATTTCTTGTATATATTGGGTACACCCCTAAACAATAGCTTAATTTGCAGCTCTGAGTGTGCAGATTTTTATCAGATATTCACTTGACTGTAAAATTGTAAAGTGCAAAAGTTTCAAAAACTTGAGGGGTGGTTAATCAAGTCTGATTCAGGAGGCGGGTATGATTTGATGCTTTCAATGTGAAGATCTCTCAAAGATCCTTTTGTTGTCCAAATTTGAAATGAATTGGCCAAATATTAAGCTTATTATAGCATTTTGTGCCATATGGCATTATCAGGGCATAAAGGTTTGTGCCATTAATAGCACTATCGGGGCTTAGAGAGCTTTTAATCAGTTTAGGAAAAAGGAGACAATAATTCACAATTTTGAATAACCACCTACACCACATCACAACAGTGTACATGTAGTATTTTAAAGTATTAATAAGAATATTTACATGCATTTCAAGATTACATATTTGCATTGACGAAACACATGTTGATTTATTCCTTAATCTTTTAATAACTTACCAACAATGAGGGAACCGTTGTTTTACTTCTGTCAACTTGAACAATATTACAGTATTCTTCTCCAAGAGTTTGAAAACCTTCAAGGACAAAAATAAGAGCGCCCCATTGAAAATTGCCCCAGGTGGTGTTGGGTTATATTATATGTATATGTATATAGTGTACATTACTTATCTAACAGCATTACATGCTGTTAGATCTTTTGAACACTGTTTTCCTATGCACACTTACATGTAATAAGTAATGTACACTGTATGTAAAATTTGTAACTATGTAATTCTACGTGATTCTTTGGCCTGTTTCCACGCTCAAAGATGAACAGAAAGAGGTTGTTGTTCATCTTCTTCGGGTCGAAGGACTTTGTTACAATTTTGTTGACTGGGTTTGGAAAAAGTCTGATATATCAACTCTACGCAACGGCAAAAGAAATGCAAATGGTGCAAATGTTGTTGTTCTCATTGTTTCACCACTCAAAAGCATCATGAAAGAACAAATACATGTAAAAGAGATGGAAGAGCTTAGGATTCCTTAAATTGTCTTGTCAACAAAGGACAATGTGCTTCTGCCAATTGGAGAAGCACAGTACAAGCTTTTTTCAGTGCAGTACAAGACATTTGGATGCAAAATTCCAAAACATGTTGAAAAACAACTTACAAATATACCCTACTACACAACTGTGTCATGCTTAGTGTAACACATTCACCTTTAGGCTCAACAAATAAATTTTCCATTGAAATATGAGGCTTCTTACTAAAATTCCTCATCCACAAGTCAATAGTAAAGATTTCTTGATTTTGGTTTTCTCTCTGCATTTTTTTTTTTTTTTTTTTTTTTTTGTGAAGTAATAGTTGCCAGAGACAACATCCTCAACACCTGAATGCATGTGCTGCTGTTTGCAGACTGAACTTATAATCAATTAAATGAGCAAGTGACCACTAAAATTTAATTGAACCAATTTACATGTACCTAATTAGCCAAGAGGTGGAGCTGTTAGCGACAAGGTGATTACAGAGGGTGGAACCTAATAAAACCACTTTTTTCCAAAGATGTCCACAGTCTCTCTATTCTTCGTGTGTTATCCCCAGCCCCATGTGCTTCACTCTCACTTTGCTCGCCTTTTCTTTCGGGTGCATTGAAAAATAGAGAGGTGGTGAACAGTGTAATTCAGAGTCATGTTCAAAGGTAGCTGCCAGTTTCGCCACATGGCGAGTTCGCCCCCACATCAACTCAACTTGATCGAGTTCGCCCCCAACCAGATCAAGTCGCATATAGAAATTATTCCTCGTTCTTTTATCCACTGCCTCATTAGATCACTGGTGGTGAGGAAACTTCGCTTGGTGGCGAGGTGACTTCCCTTGGTGGAGACTTCATTGGTGGCGAGACTCCCTTGTGGCAAGATGACCAGTAACCGTTGGACTTTGTTGTTATGCGATCGCGAACAAGCAAACATACATAGACTGAAATGGTTCTTCGAAAATGTTCAATAACTCATGGCAAATACGTAAACACAAACACTAAAAGTTGGGGGCGAACTCGAAATAGAAATTTTATAGTGGGGGCGAACTCGGTGGGGGCGAAACTGGTATCATTCTGTTCAAACCTCCATCATTATCATAAGTAATGTTCCAGCAACAATTGAGTTCCAAAAAGGTCTACCAATTTTCCTTATCAAGCTAACAAGAAGACAAAGAAATCATCATTATTGTACATGTCATGTGCACACCATGGGGCAAAATTAAGGCAACCATTCTGCAACATACCACTTATTGTAGTTATTCCAAAATAACAGACATCAGCTAGAAGCTCCAACTCTGCTTTCCATTCGATCCAAAAGAATGGACCTTAAAATTAATATGTTATTGGTGAATTACTTAAACTATATATTATTTTAGTTGAAATTTCCATGAATTACAAATTTCGACAAGGACAAGAATGACAGACTCTATATTAAAAAGAGAATGAATTAAGTTTCACGTTTTTCTTTGTGCGGGAATCTGTTTTATCAAGGGATTAATTCTTAACAAAGAGTAATCAACGAGTTAAAAAATTATGTTCATTATCCAGCAAAGGAGATATAACGTCAACATACAAGGGCATTTCAGTATATTTAAGTAAAGAAATTGACAGAGCACACCTCGGAAATTCCTGTAAATTTGTCCAATTCCCTCTCTCAAGAAACCGAGATAGTACACATCTTTTTGGTTCGAACGAACGAGTTCCGGTTGCCCTGCACGAACAAACATTTGTAAACGCTTGTTGAAGAGTTATTCTGTGCATGCAATCATCGCGTGGAATCTTTTAGAGACATGCTGATGCTTCATATTGGACTAACAACCACAACCAACATCTCCGCCATTTTGGGTTCATGTCGCGGAAGACTGGCGCGAATATGAAAGGTACTCTTTCTCAGGTTCTCTCGAGAGAACAACTCACGTCGAGGTTGTTTCAAACTACTGCAGTTTTGCTTGAGTATAAAACATCTTTTCAAGGTTTTACTCTAGCCAGGGAAGATTATAGAGAGAATAGCGGCTCCACAAAAGTTATTTCCCTACTGCTACGTGTCAGCCTTTCCATAAGGTTATGAACAGTGGTAGCACGACTTTATTCTGGCCCATACAAAAGCTTGGCCAGATTTTTGTGGCTCATTGGTGACCAGATTAACAGGGCTCCACTGTAGTTAATTTTTTCCAAGGTTTAAACGTAATTTACAATTCAACTCAGGAGCAGAATCCAGAAGTCAGCACGGAAAGGCACCAGCGGCAGCCACTCTTACCCTACACAGCAGCCATGTGAACAAGCCAGACCGAAACACTGATCCATGTCCCTTACTTTTTGAAAAGCACAAATCACAGGTACAATATCAACTACTGAATTAGGGCCGGGGGAAGACACGTATGGTACTAATTACGGAAACCCAAACTACGCTAATTTAATTTCTTATGGTAATTTTCTTAACTCACCACAAGACAGACAAGTGAAGGATACTCAAAGAATCTACTTCTGGGCTATGGGAATGAAATTCTTTCCGTACCGATTTTGCCTGCCTGCTTGGGCAGCCAATCATACAGCAGGAGTGGTTAATGATCTTCCCAGTTTGCAGTAGTTGCCACAAGGACGAAAATAAACCCAGACAGTGCCTGTACATTATACCTATAGCCTATTATGCACACGGACAGCCTTTTTTTTGCAATACTTGTTCCTGTACTGAAAACAATGTTCCTGTTAGGTTTGAAGGCTTTAGAACTTTCCTGTACTATGAATTTTGGGTAAATGTACCAGTCGCCATGTTTTTTCCCTTCCGAGGGTTGGCTTCTTCATTTTATTAACAAAACACACAACACTCACTAATCTTCTTATAGTGGCCCTTTAATGCTCCAACAAAACAAGTCTGACAATAAATTATAAACACAAATGACTGGAAATATAGTACAGCACAAGAGGAGAGTTTCTAGCAAATATTGAACTCTTCACTTTTGAAGTTGTTCCGTGCTATCTACACACACTGTCATTATAGGACCAAAGGTGATGATGCACTCCTGGTTGAGTGTTACATGAAGTATAATACACCAAAATGGCTTCTGAAGGTCGACAAATCTGGCATAAGTTCAGATGTTTACTTTGATGTCATCATCTTCACAAATTCTGCAAGGACAGAGACAAAACAAAATGTATCTCGGAACACTGAATCTTGGATTTGTACAAGTAGACATGTTCAGTGGTATCCAGACACAACTCACTTGCTTGCACAAATAATAGTGTATGATTACCTGGGCTGTGCTCTAGAAGTGCCTGGGTGCCACAGGCTACTAACTTTTGACTTTGAGCAACTGGGAAAGCTGACTTTTTTCATATAAGCCTAAGTGCTGGGCACCCAGGATTTCATGGTTAGGAACCTCTAGGCTCATTGAAATTTTTCTTAGACCACAGCCTTGATTACTGAACTACACGTGTTTAGCTAGGAAGCAAAAAGGGTACTTTATACTCCCAACATAACTGCACAAGTGTCACACTACAAAACTGTTCTGCCAATGCAAGTTTAACAACAAGCTTCTGCATGCTTCTTAGAAAATGTTTCAACAGTGTTCCTTACCCTCATAATTGACTTGTCCGTCGCCATCGATATCTGCTTCCCTGATCATCTCGTCCACTTCTTCATCTGTGAGTTTCTCTCCCAGGTTTGTCATAACATGTCGCAACTCAGCAGCACTGATGAAACCATTGCCGTCTTTGTCAAACACTCGGAAAGCCTCCTTGATTTCCTCTTCACTGTCGGTATCTTTCATTTTCCTTGCCATCATGGTGAGAAACTCAGGGAAATCAATTGTTCCATTACCTGTTTATGAAAACAAAATGTAAGCAAGGGAACTGGTCATTAAAACACTTTGGAAAAAGACACAATCCCATGCATTTTCAGCCAGCAGCAACCAGATGTCTGACACTCTGTATGAAATACCAATATAAAAAAACTGAAACCAGGATCATGTGATTCCAGTTTGATTGTGCAAGTGTTTAACTTCAATAATGGTTTGTGAAATGTCTAGAAAGAGCAAATGCTGCGATAAATGCTGGTTTGCCTTCTGATTAAGTCAAAGGTTTCAATTCTTGGTGCTTACAAAAAGAATCACAGCCTCTGGAGAAGAGATTGGAGGGTTGCCAATACATCCGATCCGTAACAGGTCGCCAAACTGGTGACGGTCCGTGACAGATCTTGATGGCCCATCACCGTTTGTCAGTTTGCGACATGTCGGCAGATCATCACGTTTGGGATGGATGGTAACAACACTTGACTGTTTGCCAGGTCGCAAGGAACTTAGAAAAAAACATATTTGTACTATGAAGGGGGGTGAAATTGTCGGCGGATCGTCCCAATCGGGACAGATTATGACAACCTGTGATGGATGGTGACGATTCGTGACAGTTTGTTCATTTGCGAGAGACTTAAAATAATTTTTATGGCGGTATTATGGAGGGAGGTGAAAATGTTGGCCGTCCCAATCGGGACGGATGGTGACGATTTGTGACCGTTTGACAGTTCGTGAGACTCATCATTAGTGTGCGTCGTTCTTTAAACTTGTGCAAACGTTTGTGGCCCCCCATTTTTTAGAACAAGTATTCACACACTTCATTCGCCTGTTTATTTCTGCTATCCCTTTTCGTGACATGACTTCCGGTGTGACGGTCGAACCGGTTAATCCGTCACCCCTTTTGCGACCTGTTATGGCTCGGGTGTATTGGACATATGAGAGATTGAGGGTGACAGGCAATGGGGTACAAACGGAACTGAAAAAAGCAACAGTATATGTACATGTATGGCAGATCACAATAGAATTTCTATTCTACTACATCAACATACCATCGGCATCCACTTCATTGATCATATCCTGAAGTTCTGCTTCTGTTGGGTTTTGTCCAAGAGACCTCATTACTGTTCCCAGTTCCTTTGTGGTGATTGTACCATCTCCATCCTTGTCAAACAGTGAGAATGCTTCTTTGAATTCTGCAAGCCAGAGATAACACACACATTAAAATTAATGTTAAAAGAACACATTGCAACATACATGTATACACTGCTTTGGTTCTTTTGATACAGCATTATCCAAGTGATATTGGATCATTGATCCTGATCAAGGTCATCTCAATGGAACACACTCTTGGGTGCCCAAACCCTTCAGATGCATAAACTCTTATCGAACCAAAAACCTCCTACAAAAATACGCCCACAAAAAGCCCTTGGAACAATTAGTACCATGACTTTTTGTGGGAGGTTACAGTATTTCAGTCCTTACCAGCAATCTGTTCCTCTGTGAGTTGATCAGCCTAAAGAGGATGGCAAAATACATGAGCTTTATGTGTCAACCATAAGCACTAATGAAAATACATGTATTTCACTGCTAATAAGAATTGGAAGCCAGTGGTGTGTGGGACGCTCAGGTACAAATAACGACATGTAGAAAAAACTATTTTTTTGACTTCCACTGACAGGTTTCTCTGATGCTGCTGTCAGCAACAAAATTACCAATTGTAAACAATCACTTTTGGGTTTGAAAGTAGATTTACTAACAGTGTGATAGACACCAAACACTTCAATTTTCTCAACTTTCCCAGCTTCCAGTTTTGAAAAGCCAAATGAATTGAAACCTGGTTGATTTCATTAGTGGGGGTACATACTCTTTAAAGCTTTTAAAATTCCATGACCTTCCCAAGTTTTCCATTACCAAAGTTAATGTGGTCAGTAACAGAACTGTCTTGACACTGCATTCCCGAACACATTCTTGTGCGTTGCAGCACAGGCAAACCACTCTATGTGTTTGCGGTTAATAGTTGTTTATATGAAACAAACAGAATCTATGAGGGTTATGAAAAAAGCTCCGAAAATTGCATATCTAAATTTACATCTCAGTCTGAATATCCCAATAAAGTTAAATGAAGCATTAATGGACTCATGTGTGGTGTTTTTTCACCTTCCTGGGCCATCTGAAGTGTCTTTTTATGAAATTACTTTTGGCCGCCGTGGGATGCCAAGTGCTGATTGGTAGATTTGAAATGGCCTGCATGCCTTGAATTCCTTTGGTTGCTGAGTTTGGCAACGATCATATTGAGAAAGCTGTATTCCTGATTACAGCATTGATTTTCTCTGAAAATGTTGGAGGTATGCTCAAATTTGGCGAAGAGATAGAGAAATATCTCCTCAATCACCAACAATTGCCACTGAGGTGAGATTTTCAGTATTTTGGCGTTAATTCCATTTTAAAGTGGAGGAGGTTGTGGCTGGCAGCCGCCTAGTTGCGAGCTTTGTCTCCTTGTCTCCCTCTCATCTTAACTGTCTCCACCCAATAGTAATTTCGTTAAAGATGCTTTAGACAGCCCAGGAAGGTGAAAAAACACCAAATGAATCGATTAACATTGCATTTAACATAATTGGGATATTCAGACCAAGATGTAATTAAGATATGCAATTTTGAGAGCTTTATTCATAACCCTCACAGATTCTGTTTGTTTCGTATAAACAATTATTAACCATGAATACAGAGAGTGGTCTGCCTGTGGTCGTAGTTGCAGAGATTCCAACCCCTTTTGAAGGAAAATAGGGAGACTCTTTTAGCGCCAAAGGCGCCAGCCTCTAGGGGGGTCTGGGGGCATGCCCCCTGGGAAATTTTGCAAATTTAGGTTTTCTCAAATGCCTTTTCCTGCATTTTGACATCATTTCTGAGTTATTCTATAAGGTCTTTAGTTTATTCTTATCACAGACATCTTTGGGCTGTTCTTTACTGTTGTTAATCCATCTTTTTTGAGCTGCTAAATGGAGTAAGACTGCTGGCCTGATGAGTCTGCACAACACTCGGTGAGAGACTGGGGGGATAATACGAGAAGAAAGTGTAATACATTGCACAAAATTCTCAAGATTAGCATTTTTTCCCCCTTGTTTTCACAATTTTATGATAAATTGGGAGAATTTGATATGAATCAGGAGAGCGGGAGGCAACACATCAAATCGGGAGTCTCCCGATCAAATCGGAATGGTTGGAATCTCTGCAGTTGATCAACTATAACAGCTTCTCAAACACATATCTAGTCTAAAGCTGCTTAAAACTTCAAAAAAGAAATCATTTATAGTCCAATATTACACTTTCGGTTGTAAGATGCTCCAAACAATTTGGACTCCACTAAGGCATATTACCGTTATTAAATTAAAATTTCAAGATCAATGAAATCAAGATGTCAATTTTAATCACTACACTGTGGGCGTGATTTTAAAACAGTAATATAAAATAACTTATCTGAAGTCGCTGGAACTTACGACGTAATTCTATAGCTATGGGTTAGTTTAAAATAAAATGAAGAATCTTAACAGAAAACAACACCATGTGCCGTACCATAAACCAATGAAAGGACACTGTCACGAAATCGACAAAAGCTCCTTCGAATAACTGTTGTGCAACGAGAATACACGGTGAGATCTTTTGTGAATTTTGATTTACGCTTTTGTTATTATCGTTGCTGGACTTAATAAGGATGTCTGATAGTCTAAATGGTTACTGTCACTCCAGTCGAAGAATTGATATCATGCAGATGATCAACAAAACCGTAGAAACCAGAGGAACAACAAGTCGAAAGGTTACAGATTGCCCAAACGAAAGATATTTATAGGCTTGTATTCAACCATTCCCTCGGCCTCGCTGTTATGGATTATTTGCCATAATTTTGTGTTATCAAATATCAAAAGAAACCTTACCATTCTGCTCTCGCTGTCTGTACGATGAAAATTCCGTCGACTTTCGAAAAGTTATAAATTCGTTTCACGAAAAAACGTTCGAAGCATAACCCGCGCGGGCCGCATGAACTAAAAAGGCACCTGATTGGTGGATTCAAATAAAATCGCCATTCCAAATTTGGATTGCTGCCGAACAAAATGCGTCGCCTGCGGCTTGGTGCGGCTATGGCAGAAATCTTCTCCCATTTGCCTTCTGTTGAAGCAATCACGACATCAGTGTTATTTAAACGCGACACAGTTTATTTTATTGCTTGATTTAGCCGACTATAGCGTGTTTTGTCGGATTTTGCGCCAGGAAGACAGCTGTAAGTGTGGGAGAAATATTTAACGCAGCAACTTGCCGCATTGAATGACGTCAAACTCCATCAGTCAAGCGCGTCAACTGCGTCGACTGCGTCGGCTGCGTCAACTGACTGCGTCGCCTGCGTCAGACTGCGTCCACTGCGTCCACTGCGTCAACTGCGTCAACTGCGTCAACTGCGTCAACTGCGTCAATCAACTTTTGGCGGGAAGCGCCTGCGGTCTCAACGCGGTAGGGCCTAGGATTTTTCTGGCTTTTTAGCGCTCGCGCGCGCTATTTTTTCTTTTTCTTTGACCTCTTTTGCGTCAAAACGCCACTAACTTAAGGAAACTTAAGTGTTAAAAAAAGATCGCAGTGAAGGGCAGACTAACTCAACAAGGGAACGAACGAGAGCGGAGTGTTGGAGATGGCGGGGGAAGGCGATGGCTCTTCGCACCAAGCCTCTCGCTCCTCTCTCTCGGGGTCTGCACTCAAATCGAAGGAAAGGCTGAAGGTCAGTGGGACGGTCAGTAGCTGTATTTCCTAGCTTGTAGAATCGAACAGGCCGTGTAGGGCGCGAAGCATGATTCACTCGCGCTTTACCCCTCTAAAAACCTCTTGCTAATGTGTAAGATCTCCGTTTTGGAACTGGCCCAGGCCTTTTCCTTGTCCCCATGCCATGTATTACAGTACTTAGTGCATGTTTTTTTTTTTTTTTGGCGTGCGGGATTCTAGCGAGTTTCACTTATGTGGAACATAGAGACGACAACCGCATAAAATGGCCAAAAACGCCTAGGACACGTGTGAAATATAAAGACATGGAGACTTAATTGTTGCGCTCAGGATCCGCCGGTGAGCGGTAATCTCGATCCGAAGGGAACAACAGTCGCTTGTTCCCACTGCCTTTTACTTTCAGGGTTGACGTTTGCTCATATGGCTGCAATTAATAATGCCAAAAATGTTTCACCAATGATTGTTGGCAAAGTTTTCTTTTTTCCTGCCTAAAACCTGACACGTTTTGCGGGCATGGGTCATGTCACGCAACACAGTATTTTCAGAAGGACGTGCGTGACTGGCCAAGCGTCATCAGATGGGGTTAGGTAAGAAAGTGGTTCACGACCACTGATTTTTAATCTGCTCCAAAATTACTTGCACCTAAGGTTAGTAGACCGCTTGGCTTGAATATTAGACACCTGTTAATTACAACGTGAATCTTCCACAAACTACTGAGAAAGCCAGCACTTGACCGTCTTGTTCATAGGCCCGCAATGCATGCAGAGATAAAGTTAACATGCCATCCCACCGTGCTGTTTTCAACAGGACAATATGGAGGGCAGGGGTTAAAGGGGTCTTCTCCTCCTTTTTTACCCATGAAATAGGTCCAATGTTTTGCACTATTCCAAAAATGTTTCTTTTCTTTTAATGTTGGTGGAATTCAACACCATTGTCTTTCCAAACAAACACTGCATTCTGTACCATGTTGCCACCTCTTTATGCAGACAAAACTCTGACTGGTGGGTTTGGTTGTTGAAGTTAACTGGGGAGGAGTTGGGTTACAAATGCAGTATTTGTACATTGCTTCTTAGGAGAGTTGTTCATTGATGGAGGTTTGCCTGAATGAACTAGTCTTGTGAACAAAAACCGCCATGACACAATAGATGTTATCAACATTTTAATTGTCTAACAACAACACAAAAAGGTCTTAAAACGTCTAGAGAAATAGAGCACAGTACAACATACATGTATGACAGGAGAATTTATCACAGGTATCCATAATACTACAGTGTTTACACTAAACTTTTAAACTGTTATTTGCTATCTATGGACATTGCTGTTTAAGTAGAGGCTGTTATACTCTTGGTTGTAAACTGTTGTACTCATTGATGCATGTTTCATGAAATATATTACACCAGAGTGGGTTTGGCAGTGCTTGAATGATCCAAATAAAGTAATAATTTACTTTGAAGTCATCATCTTCACAAATTCTATGAGGGACAAGATAAGACAAACTGTCATTAATAATAATTATTTTAAAAAAGCAGTCGGAAATAATTAGCCTGCTGCAATTAAATAATAGCAAGCATTCCCAGAGAGGTGAAGTTAATTTTCAAAAGCTGGTCAAGTTAAAATTGCAGTGAGTGAAAAATCAGTGGAGTGGGGTGTGGTGGGACAAGTGGACCAGGATATCCAAAAATTAAGCTCTTTTGTTAATATGGGAAAATTCCTACACAGGCTTCTTGCAGTGCAAATCAGCCTGTGTGACAATTATTTATAACAAGTGAGTCAAATTCAGCTGCAACCTCCCGTTTGTCAATTAAAAAAGAACGCCTGATCACAGGTTGCTGCAAAGGACACTTACAAACATACATTCACATTGTACTGAATAGGTTGGCTAATACACTTGTAATTATGTACTAAATGACCAATGTGCATGACCTTACCCTCATAGTTGACTTGCCCATCACCGTCGGTATCTGCTTCACGGATCATCTCATCAACTTCTTCATCTGTGAGTTTCTCTCCCAGGTTTGTCATTACATGTCGCAGTTCAGCAGCACTGATGAAACCATTGCCGTCCTTGTCAAACACTCGGAAAGCCTCTTTGATTTCCTCTTCACTGTCAGTATCTTTCATTTTTCTCGCCATCATGGTGAGAAATTCAGGAAAGTCAATGGTTCCATTACCTGTATACAAGAACAGATGGCAAGTTTAAGAGATCATCCAGCGTATTATTACTCTTTGTTTGATTTCATTTTATTATCTTTCACTCATCTTAGATTTAGCTTGGGGTAACAAACTTTTTTTTTGCAAAATTCAAGACTTTTTTAATTTCATTTTTGCAAGATACAGTGTAATTAATCAAATCAGACCCCTATTTAATGATGAACATCTGTTTCTGTGATCTTACAGCAATGAAAACTCCCCCCCCCCCCTTATTGCTAGTAAACTCGTGCAATTTTTGATTCAGAAATAATGATCTTAAACATTCTGCTCAGCTCACATCTCAATTTCTATGTATATGCAATTTATTGAAATTCAACTAGCTGACATTAGGATTTCAGTTATCAATTTTTCCAGACTAAATATTTAATTTCCATAATTTCTATGTCTGGAAAATAAGTCTACAGATTTCTATTTTTTCTTAATTCTTTCTTAAGAATTCTGCATTCCCTACAAACACTGTGTTAATTAAGTCTTTGCCATTCACAGTCATCAAGAAATCAAACTTAAATAAAAAAAATAACAAGGAATGATACATATTCAAGGTGCACAAAATGATTTTTCAATGATGCACCAATCTTGGGGCATATCATAACATTTTTGTTCACAATATAATTTGCCACCAATACCTATTGGTATAGAAAGAAATGTATTGCATTCTTGGTTTGAGACAATAAATTCTCCTACATAATAGCGTGGATCATCCAACATTTTCAATGGAATTGGCTTAAGATAGTAATTCACCTATTTTTTTACATTACTTTATTTAAAATTTTTTTTTTTTTTAATCTGTCCAAAAAAGTGACATTCCATAGAATACTGGGACACCTGTCTGGCCTGAAAAGCCTTGTAATGCCCCATCACGTTATAAATCACTGTTACATTATGGATGGTAGGCAGAGCAAGCAGTAGGTACATGTATCTCACTGTTAGGTAGCTGATCATTTTCTTGATTTATTTGTATTTGCAGAGTAAGGTGCGGAGATTGTAACAAAGAAGTACATGTAAATGTTGATCATTCTTGGAAATTAAATAATTAACTAACCATCTGCATCCACTTCATTGATCATGTCCTGAAGTTCTGCTTCTGTTGGGTTTTGTCCAAGAGACCTCATTACTGTTCCCAGTTCCTTTGTGGTGATTGTACCATCTCCATCCTTGTCAAACAGTGAGAATGCTTCTTTGAATTCTAAATAGATCAGGATTGGCGAAAAGAGGTTGTCATCCTGAGTGACATCACTAGATTTGACATTGTGCAAAAGACAACCACTGCGAGTTATTAAACGTCCTGATTGTAGCTGGTTCCAATGTTTTATTTTAGTGTTATTTTACCCCTAAAGGAAGATCGGTAAGTACCAGTAAGTGGTATTTCTCTACAAGTCAACGTTTCTTAATTACTTACCGGCAATCTGTTCCTCTGTCAGCTGATCAGCCTACAAGAAATCGCAATAAATGAGGTCTGATTAAATTTTCATAATGTGCATGTGTTTTAATTGTGCTGGTAGGGTTGAGTTACATTTGTTTTCTCCATGGGGAGGGGGGGGGGAGGAGGAGGGGGAAGGGGGGTGGCCAGGAGCAGGGGTAGGGAGGAACCAAGTAGGGATTTAATGTTCTGTTGAGTCTCTCTGCCTTTCTACTCACTGAAGTATTGCTTATATAGACATCAAATAACAGTATGGGTCAACATCACACTGCAGTGGCAAGAAACACATGATCCATGTCAATGAGGTTAACCACTTGATTAATTTATCCTCAGAAATTCACCATACTTGGTATTCAGTATAGCTATTTCGAGGAATTTATGTCTTCATAAAGAATTTCTTGTAGTTTCAAGTTTAGAACTGGTATTCAGAAATTTAGGAAACCACTTAAATGCGTTGCGATAGCAACAAAACAAAGGAGGTGCGCCGCAGTGATTCAAGCGTGACGATTTAATCACGAAACTAACTTGCATAAATTTGGAGAGCAAGACCAAAAGTTGATCAACGATCGACGTGTGGTTATATTATAAATGAATATTTCGCTTCTAAAAGCATAAGGCTAGGGCGTGGCGAGGAATACTCTGATCACATTTAGAATATTGGATTCGTGATCAGTCACGCGGGTAATCACTGCTGCTACAAACAAAACGACATGCTGAGCGACTGATCGCGAGGAACATTACAAGTTTACACTTTGCAACATAAAAAACATCATCATTTAGTTCGAACATATGCTTATAGACTAATACAACAATCAAAATCCAAGACTTTTGAAAGAGTCAATAAAGTAAACAGTTCAGAAATGTCTCCTTGAATTCGAGAATCTGTAAGGGCACATTCAATATTGACAGAAATCCGTTCAGTTGATCAGGCGAAAGAATAAACTTGGCTGTGATTTACGCCGATTAAATTTGAAAAACTCAGAAAAGCTTACCATCTTCTGAATCCCGGGTGTCGAAAAGTTTTCTTCAGCTTTGAAACTTTCCTAAGCTCCCAGAATATTTTATTTTTGAGAACGCCTAAATACAGGACGGTTTGTGATTGGCTTAGGGATTATTCCAAATTTGGATCGGCCCGTAAGGAAATGCGTCGTCTGCGGCCGGCTATGAAGCGCGTTTCTTTTTTTGAATATTTGATTGATTGAACCTCTATTTCACTTTCTGCCACTAAATTTACTTCACGGAAAAATACATATTCCTTTTATTTTTCAGTATTGAACGATTTATTTTCGCAGTTAATCTGGAAAATGGGTATCAACTTGAAACGTTCCGTCACGCCAGCCTGTGTCACGCAACTTTTTCCCTCCCCTTCCCTCCGCCACACCTACACTAATCCATTTTGCTCCCCTCAGTTCTCGCTCATCAGAGTTTGGAAAGGGAAAGGAAAAATTCTGTGTAATCTGCTGCACGACAATGATTATTTTCAGCTTACTTTTCAAAAAAATGACCGCCAAAAATTTGCATAAGACCTGCTCGCGACGCACAGTCAAAGGCGACAATCCAAATTTGGAATATTGCAGCAACCAATCATAAACTGTGTTCTATTTCAAGCTTGTAGCTGATGAAAATTTGTATCTACAGGCACAAATGGTGAAAAAAATTTGGTATCTTTTTCTCCCATGTACAGGCTTTTCTTTAAGGTAGGACGATTAGTGTTTCAAAGGATTGCCTAATTATGAAGTTCATTTAGAAGTGACTCGCCGAGAGTCGAAGGAAGGTTTTGTTTTCACTGTCAGCGAATGTGGTTCTACCGAGACAACTCTGGTCTCTTGAGCTGCTGGTATAAAAGTTCAATGGGGAGGTTGAACCTGAAAGCGACAGGTGAAGCTTGAGCTCTTTTTCAAGAGGGGCTACTTAGGACGCGGCACGGTCAGAACGGTTCCTTATTGGAGGTTTTAACGTCACGCAACTTTTCTTTCTTTCTTCTTTTTTTTTTTTTTTCATTTTTGAATTTGTTTCTTTAGAAGGAATTAGATAAAATATTCAGCCAGTGTTATTAAAGATGTCGAAGTGACTTAATTTGAAAATCAGTCAAAGGTATCAAAAATGTTTATATTTTCTGAAAGTGTCTGTTTAATTACGTGCCCCATTTGGGATGCAAAATGCCCCAGGACGTCTGGAGTAAAGTACATGTTTAGCAGAGGGTAACTTGATTACCCAAACCAGTTTTATCCCTTATAAACACTATTTATAGGATGGGGTCTTGTGCTGAATTATCCTGAATAACAAAGGCCACTTATAATAAACTTGAATCAACCTTGCTTAGTTATTAGAAACTGTTTTCTTTTCAATTTTGTTCTTTTTCAATAACTTGGTGATGATAAGCTCCATCAATTTTGATGTGCACTCATTCATTGTCTCCCTAGCCAATTGTCTTTCATTAATAATTAAAAGTCTGACTTGTATGCCTCTTAACAATTCTCTCTGTTGCTGATTTTTTATTATTATTATTATTTTATTTTTATTTTTTGCAGGCTGATCAACTAACAGAGGAACAGATTTGCAGGCAAGTTCTAAAATACCACAAGCTATTCCCATCAAATAGATCAAATTCTATAAATTTGGGGCTTTTATTAAATTATTGACATAGGCCGAACAAAAATTATGTTGTTACAGGCAATGGCCAAACATTTACATGCCCAAGAATTTTACATGAGGTTGCTTTTATTTTTGTCAGAGGCTAATTTAAACAAAGGTGATGCAGTACAATTCTGTGAAAATAAATTACAAAAGGAGTGAAAAACCAAAATTATTACAAAAGACATAAAAGGAATATATGGCAACTGAGTTTTTTTTTTTAATGTTTAATTTCTTTCCTTTTAATTTGCTATGCAATTTTAATATATATTATGCTAACAAGTCAGAATAAATAACCCAAGCTGCTGGCAATTTCATTTCTCAATCTTCTAACTTGCAGAATTCAAAGAAGCATTTGAAATCACTGTTTGACAAGGATGGAGATGGTACAATCGCCACAAAGGAACTGGGAACAGTGATGAGATTTCTTGGACAAAATCCAGCAGAAGCAGAACTTCAGGATATGATCGATGAAGTGGATGCAGATGGTTAGTTAAGTTCCTTGTGTGGACTGATCATGCTCCCTTTTGTTCACTCTTTAAATTAATTAAGGAGTGAGTGGAGCCAGGGAGCAGGAGCCTGGGAGAATAGGGGGTGGGAAGCAGGAGATCTAAGATTGCTTAGCTACATCATATTAGGATGTGTCTCCGAATTTCCAGGGGACAGGAGCAGGATTGACAAGGGTGGTAATTGGGAGATAAAGGTACCAGGAGCAGGAGAGCAGGGTACGGGAAGCAGGAGGTTCTGACCTCCCCCCCCCCCCTCCCATACTAAGGAGAGAGACCTCAATCAATATTTATTCCTACATACATGTACAACTCAGCTGAGTACTTGTGATCCCTGAAATCTTTCAAGGATCATCAAGATCAAGAAAGGTAAATAATCCAACCCATTCATGTAATGCTTTGGCCAACACACTACCATTGTGTCAGCTGACACTTTGCCAATGCGTCCACCATCGATAGTTAAAACTCTTTATTAGTTAAAACTCTTTATTTATAATTATTGATCATTGACTTTTCAATATGTGGTGGCTCCTAATAAAAGGAAACATTTTTAAGGGCAGTTTTCCTGCACTACGCTGTACACTGTGGAGGTTGTTTAGCAATAATGTCTTCCATCTAAACTGCTCAAATGCTCGGTCTCCTCCAAAGTTGTTGAACCAGGTGAACTCATCTAGGTAACTGGGTATGTATTCATACAGGGCACCACACATCCAATTCAACTTCTTCTTGACTGATCAGACCCACTAGTATAATTGCCTGAGATGATACTGGGGTGTATACCACTGTCAGGATCTTTGACCAATATCCATATTTGACCTTAAAAGATTTTGCTCCAAGATCTTGCACAAAGATCTTGACAACTAAGATCTTTCAATTCAGGATCTTTTAGGGGTGACATATATGTTCCCTCACTTAAAATCATGAGTCTCAAAATTTTCATCGCATTTCAGGGGTCTCCCAGTCGTCTTTTCAGAGGTTTTGTGAGTCTCGCAGTCTTGATTTCATTCCAATTCATAAAGCTGTTTTGGAGTCTCGATTTCTTGCAAGACTAAATAAAGTTCCAATTTGGTTGTTTGTTTTTATAACTGACATCTGAATGTCTAAGAATTATTCAAACACCTTGCACTCATGTTTAAAGCACTTTGAAGTCTCAGTCTTGCAATTTAAAATGTCACAAATCTATCAGGCTCGCAAAGAAAAATGTTTAAGTCTCGCCTGAGACCTCGCAAAGTCTCACATTTATTATTCACCCCCTTCTTTTGCAAAAAAAACCCAGCTTAAATTAAAAGATCCTTAAATGGTTTCAGTAGCTGTTAGGTCTAGATCTTTAAAGATATATCCACAAAGATTCTGCAGAGTAATAATATTACTAGGGTTCCATTACCATTTGGCTGACACTCTGCTTTGCCGACCATTCAATAAATCTGTGTTGAAATAAAGAAGGATTAAAGTGCTGGTGGCTTGAGCTATGATTTGCAAAACACTCAGGACAAGGCCTTTCGGTGGCCTTAATGAAAAATCTAAAATGCTCTGACGCAGTTAACTTCTGGTCTTGTGAACAGGTAATGGAACAATTGATTTTCCTGAATTTCTCACAATGATGGCAAGAAAAATGAAAGAAAGTGATAGTGAAGAAGAAATCAGGGAAGCTCTTTGATTGGTTGACAAAGTTGGCAATGGTTACATCAGTGCAGCTGAATTGCAACATGTAATGACAAACTTGGGAGCCGAAACTTACAGATCAAGAAGTGGATGAGATGATCCAAGAGGTAGATATTGATGGAGATGGACAAGTCAGTTATGATGGTAGGGGCAAAGTATATGCACATTAAATTGGTATAGGGGTACAGTGAAACCTGTATTAAGTGGACACCCTTGGGACTCTCACTAGTGTCTGCTTAAAACAGGGTGTCCGCTCTAAGCAGGTTTTAATATATTGTGCAATAATAGTTAACAATTATTATTAACGCTTTTGTAACACAGTGTAACACAGTGTAAGATAATTTACATTACGACTGCTCATAGCACATTACCCTGGTGAAAATCTTTCAAGGATCTTCATGAGGATCTTTGCAAGGATCTTCATCAAGATCTTTAAAGATCCTGGTTAAGATCTTTAGGGACCCTCAGGAATCTTCAAGGATCTTAAAACTTCTTGTCAGGATCTTCAAAGATCTTGCCAAGATCTTGAAGGATCTTTAAGGATCTTCAAAGTTCTTGTTAAGATCCTTCAAGATCTTTGAAAGATCTTCAGTTCTTTTCAAGATCTTTGAAGACTTTTGCAAGATCTTTAAAGATCTTTGCAAGAACTTTGAAGATCCTTAAAGACCCTTGGAAATCTTGACCAGGATCTTTGAGGATCTTGATAAGGAATTTTGCAAGATCCACAAAAACATTGGCAAGGATCTTGTTCAGATCTTCAAGGACCTTGTTAAGATCTTGCAATACCCTCAAAGATCTTTGTCCAACTTTTCAGTTCCGATAATTAGTACATGCATTAGTTTTTTATCAGATGTAAGGAGTCAGAGAACATGTTTCTCGATATGATCACCAGATTTCAGCGGACTGGCCCTTAGTCACATTAACTGTTTTAACAAAGGATATGTCCACATTGCAAACGAGAAAATGTTACTTGTAAACATAAATTTTATTTGTGTAACAATTCTTACAAAATTGTTCAGAAGTTGACTGAAGCTAAATTCTGTTCATATTATTTGTGTTTTTCATCAAAAACACACATAACACTAAAAAAAGAAGCCTTAAAAATGATTTCCAGTCTGTACTGTGTAGTCTCAGCACCCTAATGTTTGTGTGTCTCACTTGATGGAATGCAAATGGATCTTATTTGTTACAAACCATATACCTTATCTTTGAGGCCTTTCAAGTTATTTTTCCAACAGCTTCATTGAGTTTTACAGCTGCAAAGTTGTTTCATCAAGTGATATGAGAAAGAACGAGGCATAAAGCTTCGTATCCATATTGGCAGTTGACATGGCACTTTGAATTTACTTCATGTATTAGTAAGTAGTTGTGAAATGTTACATTTTGTGATGTCTTACATGAAATAATACAATACTTAAACAAACTCTCGATGCACCGTATGGATTGGAAACCACTTTTAAAAAATGAATAATGTCTATGCAACTTGATAAGTACATAGTATTAAAATAGCATGAATGAAACAAGTTGAAAATTAAATACCTAGAAAATAGCCTTAAATTGTCCATAAAGAGGTATAAAATTGGGGTAAGTAGGAAAAAAAACCTTGCAACATACAGTAGACCTAAGATAGCTTTAACATACATGTAGGCATGAAACAGGGAAAAAAATATTTTTAGCATAGGTATCCCACATTAAAACTATGTCTATTTTAAAACCAGTGACCAGAAAGATCATGCAAAAATGGGACAAAAGCAGGTTTAAAATGGCTGATAATAGGTGAATAATTTTAGGAAAATAGTAAAAAAAAAAAAAAATGGCTATAAAATAGAGCACATGAGAGCCCCATTTGATCTAGTTTTCTGAACAACTGTGCCAGTGAGTCAAGATCTAGATTTTTATAGTATGCTGAAGCTAAAAGAATTCGTCCAATACAAAACCAAAATGTTCTTTCATTTCTGAACAAATAGCGAGCACTCTCACAGGGCTTTAACTGTGTGTGGTCTTAAGTTTATGAGAGTTGACTCTGGAGTCAGGGTACAAGAATTATTTTCTCAGTGTAAAAACATCAAAATTTTATAGTATGCCCAAAGGTGAGAATTTCTTAAACTACAAAGTCAAAATAATACTTGAAATTGCTTGACATTTCTAAAGAAAGGTCTACTATTCTATGAAGAAATGAATTAGTTTTGCAGTGGAAATTCTATTAATAATAATTTATCTAGTTATCTAATTTATCTAGGTATCTAGTGTTTTCAAAACACTTTCTGACAGCTGGGTATCTTAACACAGTGTATAAAAAACAGTGATATTAAATTAGGAGGCAAATGACAATTTAAACAAAATAATACTGCACCAAAATTCAATGACTCACCAACTTTATCCTTAGATATTAAGCCACTCGTAAAAGAATTATCAGTAAGATTTTTGTCCAGTAGCCAAAGCTAAGGAGGAGACCACATCAGATTAAAGACCAGCTGGAACATCTTGTTTCTGTTCAGAATTAATTTTATTTCCTAAATTTGAAGGGTTTCTGTATGTGACATACAGATTTAAGCTTACTGACATTTTTGAAGGTCTACATGTAGCTTCAAATTCAAAGTTTCGAACTGCAAGACTACAGTGTATTTCCTGTCAGGTCCAACAGAGTGGAACAGTACAGATTGTGATGGAAATAGTGAAAGTATTATCACTCATGTTTGTGAATTGTTTTTCACTTAGCTTTTTAACCATGTAGTTCTGTTGGTGAATCTATTACTTCCAAGATTTTCTGCTTTAATAACCAGTGAATAACTAGAACAGAAGCACACAGCAACATGTAATTAATATCAGCTAAATACATGTACGTTGACCTCTGAAGGCTTCATGGAGGCTAAAAGCAACTGCTCACAACAGAGATTTCAGATCAACTTCTATGACAAGCTTTAAATTGTTTTTGGTTAAGTTATGATTGTACAAGGAGGAAGACATTTCACAATTTCTGCAGCATAATGCCAAGATCAAGTTTAGAGATAAATATCATTGCAGTGCTGATCATCAAAGCACCATTTAAAGTCTAATTTCAGAAGCCTTGTGATTCTTTTTAGGTACAATTTCTTTCAGGGCCAAAAGAACCAGATTTTGTTGCTTATAAAACATCATTCCTGATGCATTTCTGTTGAAATTAACGCGCTCCTTTCTCATAGCATTGCATCATGGGTCATAGGACTCGTTCCCGGGTTCCTATCAACATTCAAATCCAAGATGGCGTCTTGTGCCTGGTGTGTTCAAATTCGGCTTTTTACTCTGTTTCAGTGACTTTAGAGGCCAGACACAAGCTTGAAGTTATTAAGACACCATTTGCAGACATCATTTGACTTACAGAGTTGAAAAACTATCTACTTGTGAGAAGCATGAAATTTTTAAAAGTCTTGATGAAGAGATGTCTTACATTGAACAAGGTTAAAGTCATACCTGTTGCAAAGTCTAACAAACTTTGAAACATCCTTCAAAGAATCCTATTAAGATCTTTAATCCTATTAGGATCTTTAAGGATCCTAGCAAAGATTACCAAAGATCTTTGCAAGATCCTTCAAAAAATTCCTTAAAGAACCGTCAAAGAACCTCATTAAATCTTCAAGGATCTTGAAGGATCCTAGCAAAGATCCTGCTGGGACCTTACCAAGGATCTTTGCAAGATCTTGATCAAATCCTTGAAGATCTTGAAGGATCTTGGCAAAGATCTCTATAAGATCCTTCAAAAGATTCCTTAAAGATCTTTCAAAGATCCTCATCAAATCCTCAAGGATCTTAAAGGATCCTAACAAAGATCCTGTTAGGATCTTACCAAAGATCTTTGCAAGATCTTGATCAAATCCTTAAAGATCTTGAAGGATCTTAGCAAAGATCTTTGCAACATCCTTCAAAAGATTCCTTAAAGATCTTTCAAAGATCCTCATGGAATACTCAAGGATCTTGAAGGATCCTAGCAAAGATCCTGTTAGGATCTTACCAAGGACCTTTGCAAGATCTTTCCTAGGAAAGATCTTTGCAAGATCCTTTAAAAGTTTCTTTAAAGATCTTTGCAAGATCTTCACTGAATCTTCAAGGATCTTGAAGGATCCTAGCAAAGATCCTTCAAAGATCCTTAAAGGATCCTTAAAAGATCCTTATCTTTAAGGATCTTTGGTAGGTCCTTGAAGATCTTCAAAGATCCTCAAAGATCCTGTGAGGATTTTCACCAGGGTATGTCCAGTCAGTCATTGTATCAACCTGGAATAATCTACTTAGCTTTAAGATGACATCGCTGAACAATGTTAAAGGAGTCTGAGTTGAGCTTTTAGAGGTGAAAAGCCCTTGAAGTGTCTGGCTATTACAGGCTTTGGGCAACAAAATGGCTTAATTTTTGTGTCCACGTCTGCTTAACAGAGGTGTCCACTGAATGCAGGTTTATTTTACAGTAAATGTGGAAGAAAATTTTGGGACTCTAGCTGGTGTCTACTTAATAGGGGGTGACCGCTTAATATGCAGTCTGCTTTATAATACAGGTTTCACTGTAATTTTAGTACCCTGCTTTTGAAAGCTGCAAATATGATTGTACCCATAATTGGCTACAAGGTCCAGCCATCTCTTGTATGATTTCAGTTAACATTTTTTGTTGCACTGAATTTAGTAATTAAGATACTTTCATGGGCAGGACTTTGAAAAGCAAAAGACATATTTAGATTAGTGGAATTATCCAAAACAAAACAAAACAACAACAACAACAACAACAACAAAAACTGGGAAAGTAGTACACTCTTTTTCGTAATAAGTTTCCTGCCCTTTATGTCTTCGAAAATTCACTAATGTATAAGCTCGTAACGTGTCGGGGATGGGGCATTTTGTAATGTGTGAGCAAAGTATTACCATTTCCAAAATTGTAGCATCATCTCCCACGGGAACTCCCCTATAAAAATGACAGAGTTGCTGTAATGGTCAACAAAAATAGTTTCAGAGACCTAAGTCGCAGGTACCAGTTCTAATGTCATCTATGGAGGGCCTCCCAGGGGAATAGCATGTTACCTTGATCCCTTCAAAATCTCACTTTTTTCCCTTGTTCCCCATTAACAAAACGCACTGTTCCCTAAAATTTGATATCAACGTTCCCTGTAATATAGTAGAGATATCTCTTGTCCCCTCAAATTAATCCCCAAAATGTCCCTTAATGTTCCCTTGAAATAAATGATCATGTCCTTTGTTTGACAAGCCCCTGGGAGGTCCATTATTTCTCAGCTTGGAGTCACTGCCACTAATGAAAGCCAAGTTCACCCCAGATGTACAGGCTCAAAAATTTCTATTATTACAAATTGCTGTAGCATTCACTTGATCAATGGGTAAACAGCTACTAGACATGTCTTAACTTTGAGGAAACTCTCTTGAAATTTCTGGTGTCTGCTTCTCATATTTTTGGTGTACCAGCAATTAAAAACACAAGAACCAGCACCAAAAACCATACTCACTCACCAGGAATGCCTGTACATGCTAAACCAAATACCAAGCTATATTACAGTAATTCCCTTTGATCTTGTTCCCTGCAGAGTTTGTAGAGATGATGACCTCATAGTAATCTATTACCACAACTAGAACATGTCAGCCTGCAAAACCCACTTTGGTGGATTATACTTCATGTACCATTTAACCAAGAGTGCACTGAGACCAGCATGACAGAGACAGTGTCAGAACTGGACTAAGGGTACATAACCGTATAGTGACAATGTTTTTAGAAAACATACTTCTCGCAAAATGTTTCTAAGATATTTTGAATGCAAAGTTTGTTTATGTTGCTTGCCAGAAGATCAAATAAAGAATGATCACAAACTGAATGTTTTTTTGTCTCTCTATTTGATTGCGATTTGTAAAGAAGTGGCATTGTCAGTTGTAAAGCTACAGTGGATAGTAAACCATTGTCAGTGGCACGAGGAGAAATAAAACTGACCACAATTATAAGCAAAACATCAAGCTTTACCTCTCATAGCCAAACACTGGGGATAGGAAATTTCAGCTCTTCAAAGTGCGCTTCTCCCCTCCGCAAAGGCTCCTTTGACCTTGCTTTAGTTTAACCATGCAGAATGCCGGAAGCACACAGTGTGAGGAGAGGGGAAAGAATGCGAGGAGGGACCTCTTGACGGGTGACCTAAATTTCTTACGACACCTGAGCACATGACTTGAAGGAACCTACATAACTGTACAATTTAACTATGAACTTGACAAATGGATTGTCTGACCCTAATATACTTAAACGTTTTCACGTTATATTTGTTATTTTTCTGTCGCCAGCGCACGTTCACAACTGCGACTTCGAGTTCTGTGATCCGTTTACAGGATTGCCTCGCTAAGTTGTTGTTGATTCCGAAAGTGTTGCAAGGTGACAATAAGATATTTACTTCAAATGATATTGTCATCATTAATGTATTTTTGAACAATTTTCTGGGGTCGCAAATTCTGTTTCTTAGCGAACTCAGTTTTCGGTTTCTTAGCTACAAATTGACCCCTTCTCCTGAAATAATTAACGCGAGAATCAAATCTTTCTTATGGCTATGCCGTCATGGACAGTTTCTATACGAAGTGTCAAATGGGAATCGTAAGGATTATTTCCAACTTTCCAGACATAACTACTCCATCTGACTTTCATCCGAAGTGATGAGCAAGACTCGCGTGACGGATCGATTCGCGCCATTGAGCGCACTTGCCCGTATGTCACGCGAGCTTTGTGTTTCTATTTATACTGTGACACGCGATGTAACAATACTCGATCTATAAATACTTCAAATACACTAATATCTCGCGTTTATGGAAGAACCAATAAAAGTACGACCTAGCAATTAATGCTGCATGAATCTAATAGGAAATGGTCAAATTTCATTCCCGGAAAAGGAAAACAAATAATTACGATGCCGCATCAGCCGCAAGTCGACGCACTTTTAGTAATGTCCATCCTAATATGGAAGTCTATTGTTTTCAAAAGGCGAATAGGGAGGCATATTTGACTAATTGGCGCTAGAAAATTACTCTGTTTTCTAATTTGGAAACTCATTCTTTGCAGGATTTGACAACTAGAAATCAACGCACTGACGATGGTAAGATTCTTTTAGATTTATTACAATTGGATTTGAATTTGAGCACTCAAAAGTGCTACAACATGTAAAAATATTAGAGAGCCTTAGTCGGTTTCGTTTCTTGGTAAATGACCAGATCGAGTAAGCTAATTTCAACCACCGCCGAAAAACGCCCACAGTAGCGTTTCCCGACAGGTTTTTATTGTCATTTGGAGTCGTAGGATGGTCGATCATGCTTTTCTGAGGATGCTTAAAAGCCATTAAATGGCGATATGTGCATATTAGTTCTAAGCTTTGTGCGAGGAAAAATCGCTTTGTTCGCCCAGAAAGTTGTGCATGAAAGAACATAGTGAAAACCTCGGGTAAAGTATAATTGTTTTTAAAAGTTATGTATTATTTAGTAGCTGGTGAATATTCATGAATGCCAGATGCGAGCTATTTTTCTGTTCCTTAAACGGAATGCTGTTTTGTCCGGTTTATTTGGTAAAAGGGAAATTTTGTTGCGATCATGCCAAATTTAATGTGGCGTCTTCGATCTGGATTGTATAAAAGTAAACGCTCATTGATATTTTGGTCAAATTATTCGTGAAGTTTTCCCCGAGATCGAACACATGCAGGCCCGTGTTGACAGCAATTTAAAGTGCTTTACTTTTCGGATGATTATTAATAATGATAGCTTTTCGATTTTTCCTTCGGGTATATAAGCTCAAGTTCAAGTATTGTCGAAGGCAACGTTAAACATTTTATCAAGCTTTTTCTGTTGTTATTTTCTTATCATTAAAGGTGTTAAGAATATCAGTCTTTCTTCCAATTTGTACAGTCTCTTTCGTCCAATTTATATAGCTGCTTTAGAACTATGCCACAAAACAAAAACACAGCACAAAAGGTGACGAGGAAAACTATTGTAATATTTAGTGACAGCTTTTCATTAGCCAATAACTGCCTAGGCCCAAGTGTTGATTGTCACAGGTGAAATAACCCAGTCTAACAGTTGTAAAATATTTATTCAAAGTTCACATTTCGAATTCTCCTAACAGGCAATCATACATTTGTTTCAATCATTGTTTGGAGAAATGGATAATACGTCAGTGCATTGCTCCAAGTTGATTTTTTTGTTCCTTTTTCACATTCATCTCATATTCATGTCTGTCTGCCACTCGGGTATTTTTAAATGGTACACTTAAAAGCAACTTAACATTTCAATTCTGAGGGCTAATCAAATTTCAACCTCAGTGCAAGTTGCAAGCAGAGAAATTGAGAATTCAAAAAAAAAAAAAATATATATATATATATA
Organism: Orbicella faveolata; assembly: GCF_042242905.1. NCBI lineage: Eukaryota > Metazoa > Cnidaria > Anthozoa > Scleractinia > Merulinidae > Orbicella > Orbicella faveolata. The sequence goes on along the minus strand of NW_028301539.1, from coordinate 10,072,065 downwards.
CTATATTATTATTGTGGGAAAAGTCAGCTGTCACTTGAAATAAACAAATTGAAGCTATTAAGCAATGCCTAAGATAAAGCAATCAAATTATTTTGATGTTGGCTTGCAAATGACTTCCTGGCATATGATTGTATTCCAATATTGTGAGCATAATTATGATTCTTTCTCTTGAATTGATCACATCCATTGATAGTTGCATTTTCTTGTCCTGGATTTTCTTCATGGTTAATGCCAAAAATGTACTGAATTAGTAAAATAGGCAAGCTGGTTTGAATGTCATGACAATTGCCTCATGAGGTTTGTCAAGTGCAACATATGTTTTTTTCTTTCATATAACAAGTTTTTAAACTCATGATCATGGTTGAATGATACTATATACTCAGTCTATTTGAAGCACATCGTCATCCAATTGCAAATGTAATTCTGTTCATCAATTTCTGTAATTCCCTGCTGTGGTCATGTGACGCAAATTAAGTAACTCCATTTTCAATTTGGAATTTTTCTCTCAAGGCTGATCAACTCACGGAGGAGCAAATTGCAGGTATGACACTTGAGTATTTACACTCGCAACGAAAGTAGAATTTTAGCTGAAAAATATGAAAGAGGGTAAGAACTGAGCTGTGTATTGTACTGTTCCTGAAAAATATCCATATGTCCTCCCCCCTCACACCACCCCTCTGGAATTTCTGGTTTGGCTTCATACTTTTCTTTCAAAATATTGGTTTTTACCTATCACCCCTCAAAATTTCTAGTGACCTTCCATAGGGTGGGTATTGGGTATTATACTCAGTAGCTAGGTTTTACAATGTATTTAAAGATATGCCTAGCCGCACGCCTCCACTCAAACTAAATCTTAACTTTCATCTTTGCATAACATTCTTACTGTATTTCTGTATTCTGTAACAGAATTCAAAGAAGCATTCTCGCTGTTTGACAAGGATGGAGATGGTACAATCACCACAAAGGAACTGGGAACAGTGATGCGATCTCTTGGACAAAATCCAACAGAAGCAGAACTTCAGGATATGATCAATGAAGTGGATGCAGATGGTAAGACAAGGGTGCTTTCTGAAACAGCCTAACAGATCATTTGAGACTAACACTGTGGACCTGCCATTTTTAAGCCTTAAATCTGCATGCCAGTCTTTTCATTCTTGGTGGTTTGATTAGCTTTTATCTCATCTTATTCTTTGTCTTTATTGTTTATTATTATTAGACTACTAAAACTAAAGTCTATGATAAAATTATTTTAAGATGTATTGAGATGTACATGTGATCAAAGCTAAAATAAAACATTAAAATCTATTTTTGATCAAGTTAAATGACGCAATAAATTAATGATAACACAGCAAATAGATCAAACAGTCTTTTTAGGTGTATTATTTCAAACTACAATCTGTGTGTCAATTTTTAAACAGGTAATGGAACAATTGATTTTCCTGAATTTCTCACCATGATGGCAAGGAAAATGAAAGATAACGACAGTGAAGAGGAAATCAGAGAGGCTTTCCGAGTGTTTGACAAGGATGGCAATGGTTTTATCAGTGCTGCTGAGCTGCGACATGTAATGACAAACCTGGGAGAGAAACTCACAGATGAAGAAGTGGATGAGATGATCAGGGAGGCAGACATTGATGGTGATGGGCAAGTCAACTATGAAGGTAACTCTCAGGTTTCTTATTCAAGGTGCAGTGAATGGGAATTCAAAAGTGGTCCTATTTGTGGCTGGTGGCTCACGAGAATGGGCTTTTGTAACAGAGGACATTAGAGGATGGCCGCTAATGAGAGCTCTTAGTGTTCATAAACTTTCAACTCCAATTGCACCTGGCAAGGTTCCATGCTTTTCACAGGTTATATATAATACCTTGTACTATAAAGTTCAAGATCTTTGTCCACAAGTATTCTAACATTCTGAATTGAGGCTTAATCTGGATTGCCATAATCAGGCGCAGATCTTTCCTAAATTGTTAACGGTTTTCGAAAACAATGAGCGCTGAAGGCGTTAAAATTCAGGAGGATCCAGGTCCATGCTCTCCCAGGAAACGTTTTGGATTTTAACTCCTAACGCCTCTGTCCTGGGTTTCTGAGTCACTCTGGTAAAATGTGACTGATTTCTTTAAAGGGATGGAAACCAATATGGATCTGCACCTGATAACTATTTGCAACTACATACAATATTAATTTATTTATTTATTTATTTATTTTGTTATTATCTTGTCAGAGTTTGTAAAGATGATGACCAGCAAGTAACTGATCATGTCTGCAGTCTCCAAGTTTATTGAGAGTGAATTGTCTGTGCAGTTTAAACAGCAATTTGCCCACATTCCCATAGTTCTAAATTACTCAGAATCACCCAGATGTAAGGGAGATATTTATGCATAATTTTATTAAAAATATTGATTTTTCCACTTATGGTTACAAAGAAGTAAGTTTAAAATTTGTCTTGAGCTTTGCTGTTGTTTTAGCCAAAATTAAAATTCAGTTCAAATTTAAACCCCTTCTGGTGTGACATTAATTACGTGCCAACTCTCCTGCAGTCTCTCATGTGCAGGTGAATTTCTGTGTTTTAGTGTTTCAGCAAAAATTTTTAAAGGCAAGGTGCCTATTTATTTATTGGTGAGAAATTATAGATTGACAGATATTGACCTCACATACCGTAATAGGTCTAGGAATACATCAAAATGAGAAAATGAGAAATGCCTTAAACACCTCTCAATATATTGGAAGGCTTTGGGTTTATACTAATAGATCTTCAATTTCTAATATCCCAGGGATAAAAAGCTCACACCTTTGACTCAGAACAAAACTTGGCAGGTATATTACAGTACCATGCATTAAATTTCTTCAGGGTTAATCCGGGTTGGTAATATATTCAATGAGGTTTGACGTGATGTGTTTGCTGGTTAACAACCAAAGTTCCAATAGTCAGAATATTGCTGGTAGATTTTAAAGATGGCACATGCAGCTATAGTTAAGCTTGTTAATTAACAAAAGCTGTAAGAATGTTGTTGGAGCAAATAAAACAAGCACCTTGTATTGCATGAGATTTGTCGTCGTCGTTTTGTTTTGTTTTGTTTTGTTTCTTCTTTTTGCAAATCTTAAACATATCATTGCTGGAGAAATTATCTAAAATACCCCCCAAGTTTCAACCCCCCACCCCAACCCTGGGTATGGACATGTATTGTCAAGGAGAATGTAGACCATAATATTATGATGCACATGTAACACAACAGAAAACCTTTTTTGTGGAGAACTTTTCCTCCCTTGTGAGCAATTGCGATTTTGCAATTAATAACACCTGAGAGTGGGTAAATGTTTCATGAATGTGATATTTACACAAATCAACCACAGGGACACTTGTAGGCCACAGAAATGACATCATTCTAAAACCATAAGCGAGCTTGATCTCAGGACAAACTTTTTTATGATGTCACTTCTTTGGTCTACTAGAGTCACATAGTTGATCAAAATACAGTGGAACCTCCAGTTGTGACCACCTCTCGTAAGGTACAACCTCTCCTCAGTGACCAGTTTTCCAAAATACCAAAAGTTTCCAAGTCAAATCACTATATTTGGAACTTCTGGTAAGCGAACACCTCTCGTAAGCGATCGCGACAACCTTTAAAGCTAAAGTTTGAAATTTTCTTTTGTTTTTTAACCTCCCGAAACGACCACTTGACAACAATATAGCAAAAATTAGATAAGGTGTTGTATAATTATCGCATTCCTGGGTGGTACAAGAGAGAGAACTTCTCAATGGGAAGTACTGGATTTTTTCTCCAAATTGACTTTCCACATGAATAAAACATTTAAAACATGGCAATGGGGTAAGTCTCTGCAGTTACCTTATGCTAATGAGGCAAAATTTGAACCCGATATGGTCCAAGGCTTGACATTTTAGGTGGTCGCTTACGGGAGGTTTGACTGTACTTGCTTTTTTAAAAATTAGGTAACAATTCTAACTTGAAACTTATGCATCTGTCACTGGAACACCACCCCCACTGCACACACACACACACACACACACACACACACACACTCCAGGGAATTACATGCGGCATTACAACTAGCGACAGAGCAAAACCAACAAGGAAAATGCCCTACATACAGGGGACGCATTTTCGGGTCTAAACCCTACCAAAATGAGGATAATGCCCCACATACAAAAGACAAAGAAATAATATTTCTCCAGACTCACATTATTACTTTCAGAAGTGTGACTGACATTTATTTTTTAGAACTTCAACTATTCCGGGATGAAATGCACAGCCATTCTCAGATGTGTCGAAAACGAAGACCCAAAAACAAAGACCGAAGACCTAAGACCCTGTGGTCTAAAACGAAGACCCACTGGTCTAAAACGAAGACCCACTGGTCTAAACCGAAGACCCACTGGTCTAAAACGAAGACCCTGTGGTCTAAAACGAAGACCCACCGGTCTAAAACGAAGACCCACTGGTCTAAAATGAAGACCCACCGGTCTAAAACCTTTTTTTCTTCAGGAAAGACTATACACTACACTAAATTGCTTTCGTTTTTGTAGCGCATAAATTAAAATGTCATCTGAGCGCGCGGCAAACTTGACAGTTGCTTTGTCTCAGTCGGTACAACGTGTCAAACTGTGTAACACAATGAAATACCAACAGTATAGAAATATACGTTTTAGTGACGATTTTAGTATAATTTATCGTCACCAATATTCTATTTTTCAAACGCATATGAGCAAATTATGATGAGGTGACTTCATTACTTTGCTTTACTGTACTTATCATATAAAGGCGCAAAGGTCCACTGTGCGTGACTCGCAAATTTATTCACCACGTGCTACAAGAATTTGATTTTCCCAGGAAAATTACGTTATCACTCTCACATGCATCCCTCACTTCTGTAGCGCATAAATTAAATGTCACCTGAGCACGCGACAAACTTGACAGTTACTTTATCTCAGCCGGTACAACACGTGTCAAATTTTGTAACGCAATTAAATTTCAACAGTATAGAAATATACGTTTCAAAGTTAAGAGCCTGTTTTGTAAAAAGTCAAAGTAATAAGATTTTTTGTTTGTATGATGAGACTAAATGAAATTTTCAAGTTTGGTGTATGACACTTTTGACATATATCAAAACCGCAACAGTTCTGTAACTGTTGTTCGTTTTTACACTTGGCCAATATATCATCAATTACAAATATTGGTGACGAAATAAAATCGTCACTAAAATGTTTTTTTTTTTTTTCTGTTGGAATTTAATTGCGTTACACAATTTGACACGTTGTACCGATTGAGATAAATTATCTATCAAGTTTGTCGCGCGCTCAGATGACATTTTAATTTATGAGCTACAAAAATGAGAGCAATTTAGCCTACAATCTTGGACAGAATAAAAAGGAACAATTAACCCCCTTCCCCCCAAAGCAATGATTAAGGTGCGAAGGAGCAAAAACATGCCATTTTGGCATCATTGAAATGGAGGGGGGGAGGGGGAGGGGTGGTCCAGGTGTTCCATTTACTATTTTGTCCAAGATTGTAGTGTATAGTATTTCCCTGAAGAATGTGAGAGTGATAACATAATTTTCCTGGGAAAATCAAATTCTTGTAGCACGTGGTGAATAAATTTGCGAGTCACGCACAGTGGACCTTTGCACCTTTATATGATAAGTACAGTAAAGCAAAGTAATGAAGTCACCTCATCATAATTTGCTCATATGCATTTGAAAAACAGAATATTGGTGACGACAAATTATACTAAAATCGTCACTAAAATGTATATTTCTATACTGTTGGAATTTCATTGCGTTACACAATTTGACACGTTGTACCGAATGAGATAAAGCAACTGTCAAGTTTGCCGCGCGCTCAGATGACATTTTAATTTATGCGCTACAGAAACGAAAGCAATTTAGCCTAGTGTATAGTCTTTCCTGAAGAAAAAAAAAGGTTTTAGACCGGTGGGTCTTCGTTTTAGACCGTGGATCTTCGTTTTAGACCAGTGGGTCTTCGTTTTAGACCAGTGGGTCTTCGTTTTAGACCGGTGGGTCTTCGTTTTAGACCACAGGGTCTTCGTTTTAGACCAGTGGGTCTTCGTTTTAGACCAGTGGGTCTTCGTTTTAGACCAGTGGGTCTTCGTTTTAGACCGGTGGGTCTTCGTTTTAGACCAGAGGGTCTTAGGTCTTCGGTCTTCGTTTTTGGGTCTTCGTTTTCGACACATCCGCCATTCTCCCTCTGGCACATTCTTTCTATCAATTCCGGCTAACGAAAATGATTACACAGAGAAAAGAAAGGTAACGCTAATAGCAAGGGGTCATAAATATGTGATTACCATTATGTACAGTTGTCATTCATAACATAGAAATTCAGCAGATTCTCTGTACCTTCGGATTGTCGACCGTTCGTCTCTTTCCAATATGGCGGTGCACAGCGATTGTTACCAGGCTCTCGTTCCAGACCCCTTTCGTACCGGGCTATTGAAGTTTCTCCTCCCTGCACGACCAAGGCAAAGCCAGATTTGAGACTTCCGTGTAAACGTTTGCGAAGCAGTCCACACCAATACCGTATTTCAACAGGATACTATTATATTCAGCAGAATGCAACTAAGGATGTTCGCGCTAAAATTTTCCAGTCGATAGATTTTTTTTTTTTGATTTTTACTGCATTCAAATAATGAGTTAGTTGTGACAGAAATGAAAAAAAAAAATTGGGGGCTCCGACTTCATTTCAGAGATAAAGTGTGTGGAAAGCTACCCTGATTTTGAAAAATTGGCGCAAGTAATTCAACATGGTCTACAGGGGTTTATAATTAAAAATATCGAAGGTGAGTCGACGGAGACAAACGATCTTAGTCATATTTTGTAGGAGTGGGTCTGTTGCGTGAATAATTCCAAATGTTGCCAACGTTTCCACAGAACTTAACCCTTCAAGAGCCATTTGCAATCGCCGCACAGATAAACGGAGAGCTAAAAACAACGGAATTCAAACTTCTAATCGATAGATTTTCTTCATTTTTTCGCTGAACGTAGAAAATCGGTAGAGAAAATGATCCATCAAACGAAAAATAGGGGTCACCGAACGTCGAAGATTGTGCAAAGCTATAGATGGTTTTCACTGTCACGCAACGAAAAAATAAATCGAAAACTATTTAGTGGATAAAGTCAAGAAATTTTAATATTATAGGAGACAGGTAAAGACACTTCTTTAAGTTTTGGGTCTCTGCGCTTTACCAAACTTCAGATATTCGTCGAAATGTTTTGCGCAAATTTACAGAGCCCATGTTGGTGGAGCTCTGTGCTCCACCAACAAGATATGGCGGCCGGAAAATAGTGCAAACATCTGGAACTTACTTTGACTATCTAGGCGACTGATTATCTGAACTCAACCAACAAGCATTTACACAAGCACTTTTCCTAACCCTTTAACTCCTAAAAAGGCTAAAAATCACTAGATAAGTGTATATTTTCCACAAACGCGATCGGAGCGGTATATCACGCACCGCCATAACTATGAACTTCAAACCATGACGGCGCTGGTTTCCAGCTGCAGGCTATTGCGCTGAAAAGTTGTAAACAGATGTAAGTTTAGATCCCCTCATGCCTTATGAGGATAAAAATTTTCGTGGCTCTTCAGTTCTGGATTTTGGAATTTGAGGACGTCACGTGAAAACGATCTATAGCAATGGCCATCTTAGCCCGCAGAACAGGCGTAATTTTTTTGCGTATTTAAGGCGAACATGCGAACACAGGCGAAAGCGAGGGCAGCGCGACGCGCGAATCGCGCGCGAGGAAAAGAGCGTGAAAAAAAATAACGCGCTATTTTTTGCGCTCTTTTCCTCGCGCGCGATTCGCGTTTCGCGCTCCCCTCGCTTTCGCCTCTGTTCGCCTAAAATACGCAAAACAATTACGCCTGTTCTGCAGGCCATGGCCATCTGCCCTATCATTGTTCATTTTATTACTTAGCGCGCGCGTCGATGCATGACGTGGCGTGTGAATTTACGCGGGCAGTATGGATGCGCAGAAACAATCAGCGCGAACGTCCTTAATGATGAAATGCAAATGTTGTCCTACATTCTTTGCTATAAGTAGACTTAGCAATGCAATCAATAATCAATCAATCCTATATTTGGTAACGCAGCTACATAGAGTTATAACATTTGCAACTATAACTATCTTAGGCAGCCAAAGGCTGACGTGAACCTGCAGCAGAGAGTAGGAGATGATTATTAAAACAGAAATAAATACAAACAGCTGATAGACATAAGGTCCCATGTGGAAACTCAAGTGCGTTTCCAGGGTCCTCTCGACTACTCGAGTCGCACCGTGGTTGACATAGCGAAGTCGGGGTGGGGAGGGCAGGGGTAGGTCGTTTATAATATAAGAAAAGACAACTGCCTGATTTAAGGTTAAATTTAATTTTTAGCCGAGTCTTAGTTTAGCAAAAAAAGAAGTGAGTACAAATCTGATAAAACGGGAAAAGTGGTCCTCTCATTTGTTGGCCATCATCTTCACGAACTCTGCAATTAAAGTCAACAATAATCAGTAACATAACGTAACCGTGTGACCTTTTAATTAATCAATACAGCGATCAAGCTTAATCCAGTCCTCCTTAGTCCAGTAAAGAGTGCGCACTATAACTTGGCTAAGAGCGCTAAGATATCCTACTGTCACGTGGTATTCATCTCGTTTATTATGGGCCGTCAGCATATTCATTTATTCAGGCTTAAACGTCAACTGGACGTTTAAAGAGGGTGTCTGTGTGCGTGTGGCGGGGAAGGGAGGGGGAGTTAAGGCGAATTCAATTTAGGAAGTTAGTACGGAACATTTTCCAGGAAGCTTTCAAATATGGAGCTCTTCGACACCTTGCACCGACATTTCTGGTTCTCTCTTCTTAATATTGTGGCCAGAAATCAAAACCGAAAATAGGACAAAGATGCACGCACAGGTTTCAAAGGAACTCTGCTCGGGGTAAAGCGTTATTTAGTTGATAAAAAGTTTTCTCAACGTTTTTTAAATAATGTTGATATCTTACATGTCAGTAACGCGAACCGGTGGCGCCCTATTGGAAAGCGGTAACTCTTTGGACAGCGAAATTAAAGGGACGGAAGGGGGCATTCTGACCAAAATCTGCAGTTGATGTTAACCCCGCGGGGAACAAGTGAATTTGCCGCTGTCCCGCTTTAACATACCTTCAAAACTGACTTGACCGTCAGAGTCCAGATCGGCCTCCTTCATCATCTCATCAACTTCCTCATCAGTAAGCGATTCGCCCAGATTTTCCAAAACCTGAAATTGATGGTAGTGCGAATTGTTACTAAGTGCAAGGAAATGAATTCCCAGATCAAGCGCTACTAGACTGGAACTCTAACTCACCTCACTGACGACAAAGGATCGTAAAATGTAACTATATGTACGATAAAACAGATTTCTTTTTTTGATCGCTAACCTGTTTGAGTTCCTGTGCTGATATGTAGCCACTTCCATCTTGGTCGAAAACGTTAAAAGCACCTCTTAACTCGTCCTCCATTGTCATGTTGGCTTGTTTTGCTGCCATCAACGTTAAAAACTCGTCGAAGTCTATTTCGCCACTCCCTGTGAGCTCAAAAGAAAAGGGCATGTTAATCATTTGATACCGTCCACAAACATACAGACTAAGGGTGCGTTCCTTTGGGGTGATCTGGATCAGGATCAGTGACCCAAGATCACTCAGATCATGGTGCATCAAAGGAACCGATGAATCCTTGACCAGAGCGGATTAATCGGTTCCTTTGATGCATCATGATCCGAGTGATCTTGGATCACTGATCCTGATCCAGATCACCCCAAAGGAACGCAATCTAAGCGTAGAGATCTCTTATGACACTTCACTTTCGCAGTGCCTCTCTTCACCCAGGTATATAAACGGGTATCAGCGAATTTAATGCTGGGGCTGACATTGCGATAGACTAGTATCCCATCCAAGGGGGAGGGGGGGGGGGGTAGAAATACTCCTATGGCTGGTCGCTCCATGCCACAGAAAACGGAATAAGGCCTGATAGGCTACTTGGCTCGTATGCAGACTTTAACCAGTATTGCGCTCGTCATCTAGTCGTTTAAAAACTCCTTCAATAGTCGAAAAGTTATGATCCTTATGACCCAACTGGCATAAAACAGCACCACTGCCCCACCCCTTCCCCAACCCAAGAAAGGTTTAATTTACCAACGTTTGTTTTAAGTCCCAAACCTGGTTAATATAGATTCAATCGTTCACTGCTTACTAACTTTGGAAGCGAATCTAAAAGAAAAAAGTCTGGCGAAAAATGCAGAACAAAAAAGCTTTATAAAAGCAACGATGGCCGTAGCACTGTAAGCTAGGTATATGTAGATTGTTTTCTTGTAAAATGTTTATTGGAAGTCATTGATTTTACGGTAGGTGTCATACAATGGCTACATCGGAGCTTACCATTTGACAGAATAGTCAGTAGGGAGGGCCGTTGAATAATGGGGGGGGGGGGGGGGCTTTTCTAAAATCAGCAAACTAACCGTACGAAATAGCACTTACCATTTACAATTCAATTTCCCGTAATTGTTTTCGTGGCTGATGAGAGACTGGAAACTCAGAAAGCTTGCTGATCATTGGAAAAACCCTTACCATTATTCAACGGTCATCCTAACCGGTTTATTCTGACAAATTGTACCCACCCATTTTTTCCATCTAAGAACTGAACTATACATACCGTCCTGGTCCACCTCAGATATCATGCTTTGTACATCCTCTTCAGAGGGATGCTGACCGAGGGCCTCAAATACTTGCTTTAACTCCTTAGTACTGATGGTGCCTCCGCCGTCTTTGTCAAACAGCTGAAAGGCCTCCCTGTATTCTAAGTAGAGCGACAAAAAAGAGAGATAGATAAATTAAAGTTGATGCATAAATTAAGACTATCGCCACTTTACTGAAAATCTGCATTCGCGCCTTTTTGGCTTGGACACAAATCCACGTGCAAGACGAAGTCCACAAGCAAAAATATGGTTAAATATTTGTAGGCGTAATAAGATTACACTTTTGATAACGTTTGTATTTTGGAATACCCATGTAGCATTCTTGAAAGGCTAAACACTGTGAGAATCAAAGTTGCTGTGAGCCACTGAACTTGGAAAATAAATTATGAAAGGGTGTTATGAGGCATTGCTCATTAAGGAACTACTTGTGATGTGAGGACAGTCTAGCTTTAGAAGAAGCCCATACAGCCTTTTTCCATTGAGGGGTGTGTTGTGATATTTCCAAAATGAAAAAGTTCAACGTTAAGAAACTGTTTGTTACTCAGGCCTGGCTGCACGTTTTACATATTACATGTTTCTGATGTACATGTCTTCCTTGTGCTGCAGTCAAAAACTGCGAGATCATTTTGTTTGGTTAAAAGTGAGGTATAGACTGAACAAAACACTTGAGCCTGTGGTACGTAAAAAAATAATTATACTTTCGCCCTCCAGTAACTGATGTACAAGTAGCGCAATGTAGGGGGATCGAATGGTCCCGTTTAATTCAATTTTTAAGTGCTCGCAAAATTTGACCTTTGCTCGAATTGCTCGCAAAAAATTAGATGAGTGCTCGCTTGCTCGCGTGCTCGCAAAATTTTTGCCATTGCTCGCATGCTCGGATTTTCGTTAAAATGTGCTCAATTCCCGTATGGCAAAACTGGGAAACATTGGAGAAGCGTGCACATGAGTGCTCGCTTGCTCGTGCTCGCCAAATTTTTGCCACTGCTCGCAGCATGCTCGGATTCTCGTTGAAATGTGCTCAATACCCGTATGGCAAAACTGAGAAACATTGGAGAAACATTGAAGCATGCACACATTATGAATGTTTCTGTAAACATGCTTCCTCGTTTTGGTGACGTATTATTCAAACTGACGCGCGTAACAATTCTTCGAGAAAGGCACCCCCAAAGGTAGAAAGTAACCTAGAGACATGAAAACATGTGGAGTATTACTATTACCATTCGAGTTCAGAGCTTGTCAGAGCTCCGAATCGGTTAGATCCTTGAAGCCTCCAAATAAAGCTTCCGTTGCGTTGAATCTTTTTCAGTAACTCAGCTGGAAACCAGTTTGCCGATCATCGAAACCGAAACTCGAAGTGCTTGTTAGACTAAATGCCACGTTGTCTACATTTCCTAAGAACAATATGACCAAAAAAGCCTTCCATGTTGCAAACTTCAAAGTCGTAAAATTTAGCTTCTTCTTGAGAAGTGTTCTTAACGTCAGATTAGAAAGCTTTAGATCTCCTTGAGCGTCCACAAAGTGTACCGCACTGGAGCGCACATGAAGCTAACTGACGTAATGTGGCATCCAACAAGGCACATTACGACGCTAGGATTGGTTGAACGGTGTCAGCCAGATTACTTGGTGCAAAATGTCCCCTTTCAATAAAAGAGAAAATCCGTCCAGCAGAAAATTTACGAAGTGCTCGTTTCTCGCCATCTGTATTTTCGAAAGTGCTCGCTGCTCGCAAGACAAATTTGATCAATGCTCGTGCTCGCAGAAATAAACGCACTGCTCGCATGCTCGCAAATGCTCGCAAAGACCATTCGATACCCCTCAATGTGATAGGCCGGCTGGCTCGCCATGCGAGACATTAGGAGTTCGAATCCCAGTAGTGACTGCTGATTATTTTTCCTCAGTTTACTTAGCTTCATTGTTTTTTTTCTTTTTCTGTCAAGGACCATTTATCGGAAGGAAGCGTTTGGCTTTCCGTTTCTTGTGTTAAAAAAAATCGTCTGTAGCCTTAAATCATTCGTTTATATCGATTGCTTTCGAACTCACAATATCACGTAAGTTTGTAAAGGAAAAGACTTTCCCTGAATCGAATCGCTAAGCAAGAACCATAAGTATTTTCCTTTACAATTAAAAAATCATTATACCTTCTACCTCTCGCGGATTCCCATACGAAAAGGTCGGGGATGCTCGTCGTCTCGGGCACAAATCAAGGATTCTGGTCTCACTTAGGGTGATGACGAAACGTCACCTTTCCTAGCTGTCAAAGTATCCTTTACGGTGCACTCGAGGAAACCAATAAAAGAAGCGCTCTCATTTAATTTCCATTTTCAGGCTTGATTTCCACTAATCTCTCGAGTACGCGAGTCTGGTCTACAAGTGCGCGCGGGATCTGTTCTTGAACAGTGGCTAGAAATCGAACCTATTCCGTTTTAAGTGGTATCTTTTAGGGGTCTAATGAAGCTCAAGCAACGTCCATATTAGTCTCCTTTAGGAGTTAAATTCAAATTTTCCGACGAGCATCTCTTGCCTTTTCATATGGGAGTTCCCCTCCCCCGGGTTTCCAAATGTCTAACGGGAAGTGAAGGAGTGAAGGATTTAAGGAACCGGATGGAGTGAAATCGTTCCACCACTACGACTTGGAAAATAATAAATATTTTCCAAGTTAAAAATGGTTGTCGAATTTAAAATAAACCACTAACCTTGTACTTCTTCTTCTGTGAACTTGTCGGCCTGTTGATTTGAAAAGAGCGTTTTTTACAGTTAAAATGTTATGGTTTCTCTCGCAGCTAGGAAGCTGTGCGCATGCAGAGTAACTTTAATTAGGGGTTGTTCAATATCTCGGATCGAAGCCCCTTAATTGATGACGTCATGATGGGGCACCATGGGGCCCCACTTAAAAGAAGATAATCTGTCTGTTTTGTCTTTGTTTACTGATGAGAAGTTAAAACATTTGATATTGCCTTTACAAACTGCAGGCTAAATTGCAGCTGCAGTACAGACTGACATTGTAATCTGAAACTTAAATCGGTGCACAAATTTGACTCCAAAAAGAGCGTCGACTGAACTTGAACGAAAAATATTTTTAACTCGATCCGTGACGGACTATCTATGAAGCAGTTGTGTATGTTAAAAGTATGACATACACATTCTCGCCAACAAACTTGTTTATTTTGATCCTGTTGTTACTTTCTTCTAGCGAGTTTTTATCCCTTACTCGCGAACAGAAAAAGTGAAAAATAGCTTTTCGATATAATTCCGACTACAGACTACTTTAATGATTACAAATGATAAACATTGCATATTTTAAAGAAAAACACTTGCCAATGTCCAGCCGGAATAAGAACTTAATTTGTTATATATAATCCTTAAGCAATTGTTTAAAATATTTAATATTTATATTTTTCAAGCACGAAGCACCTTTAATTTGATGTAAAAAAATATGCGAGAGCGCACACGTTGAAATTGAGAAGTTCGCTCGATTTGGCAATGTCAGAGCCAACAGCGCTTACCCTAATAGTATTCAGTGTTAAAGCAGTTTTCTGCCAACGACATACTTGAAATAGTACTTTGGTATAAACAAAGTGAAGGATGTTTGATGGATATTTAAAGTTCGAACGTTCTGGACACTCGATTTAACTAGGAAATAGTCACACAGACAGTGTTATCACTTGTAACATTATCTAAGTTCGGAAGATTTGTTGGAACGTTATATATCTTCTCAGTTTGCATCGCGCAAATATTGCGTTTATTTATTACTTGCAGACGTTGTTTTGGTAAAAGGAACTACAAGTATAAAAGTAGCCATGATGGCAACCTTGTTTCCTAGTGCAGGAAACAAACAGATGCAATTAAAACCACATATGCGACGTTTCAATTTTGAAAACAGAGTCATTAATTCCCTAGCCGCGAGCCATATCTCAACAAAACACAAGCAGAAACGAAAACTACAATGACACGCAAATATCTTTTCTCTGGCTTAAACCTCAGAGTAATAGAGCTAAAATGTTAAATGTAATCTGGAACATCGGCAGAGCAACTTACCATTTTCGTTTAAGAGAGCTTATACCTTTAAAGCGGGCTTCCGTGAAACAGACAGCAGCAACAGAACCTCCAGGCGTTAAATGTCCAAATGGAAATTGGATCGAGAGATATTTTCTTAATATGTCACAAAAGAGCGACATTATAAATAAATTAATAAATAAATGGCATTCGTGTGCTTTAATAATAAGCGACGCGACAAAATTAAAAACTCCGTACTTTTTTAGGGTAGCTTGCCAACAGAATTTAATTTGTATGCTAAATACATCCCTTTTATAATTCTAGCAAATTAGAAATAAAATGAAATAAGTTCTGGCAAATTCTTGCGATTGATAAAATCAACAGGGTCAGTAACAACCAGCACACAAACATTGACAGAAAATTCATGACAAAGAAAACGTTTCTTTGTTTACCTCAAGAGAGACATGACCTCGAGTTTTGTTAATGTTAATGAGTTTGCCAACTTTTGTGCTCTCCTTAATGTACAGGCAACGGGCCAAGGTAAGCGTAAACAAAACTGCAAATTAAAATAAATGCTGTTCAGCTTGAAGGTTTGTTGCCGGCCAACTGTTATCTCAAACTCAGTTCTCCCTACTCTTCGCGTAAGAGGGTCTTTCCCCTAGTCCCCCGGTCCTTGCACGAGTTTTGTTTTCGCGCCGGCCCCTAGTTTCCACAAAGCTCTGCTTTCCTGGCAAATTCTACAGTAGCTGTTAAAATTCGAATCTTGAGTGGCTGAATTGTATAAAGAGGAAGTTTGTTGTGAATTTGTTTAAAACGACGCGAACGGTGTCAACAAAAAAGAAATAAGGTACACTCCCATATCATCATTAAAATACAATTCTGACACAAGAGCGCTTTCACAGCCCATGGCAGTCTTTGTCAATTTTTCATTGAGCCGTTGTTTTTCGATCCCTGTTTATTTAAAATCCACTACAGTTCTCCGCCCATCCCTGTAATCTTATTCACTTAAAAATCGTAAACTACCTGAAGCTATGACTAAGACGGTTTTGGTCTGCCTGCATGGACTTGCTTGAATCCCAGTTATCAGTATTATTCAGTCGCTGCGATTTCTTAGCTACGTGTTAAAATTTCAGGCGCCCATTTCTCAGGCATGGGTAATTTTTTTCACATCTGAAATCTCAGCTGTCAGTCAAAAACGGCGTTGTTTCTCAGTTCAGTCGATGGTCAAAATTTTGAGCAGTTCAGCTATTTTAATTTCAGTTGAGCTCAATCCACACCCTCTTTTCAACATAAGATTTCTGAACCCCGAGGAATTCGAAACAATGGGAGAATGGTGTTGACACTTTCGAACAGCAAAGCATTCACAAAACCTTCCCTTGATACGGACGATGCAAGCGGTTAAGACGGTATCATCATTAAATCATGATGGAGGTGAATGTAGCGCGGGGCAAGTGTACTCATTAAATTTTGAAAATAAATTATCCATCAAGAATCAAATCAGTGGAAAATCGAGGCAGAATTATTGTAGATTAGAATAAATAAATTGATCATTGATTGTGTTGTTCAGGTATAACGCCAGAGTAAACTGAACGTAGTATTTTGAAAATAAATTTTGGCTGGTAGTGGCGTAGTTTTCGTCCACCTGTTGGACTGAATAAAATGAGACAAGTCAGGGGATTGTCATAAAATTTTAATAAAGGTTATTTCTCGGCGAGTCAAATTATGAAGAGCCTAGCGTAATATATCAACCATTAAGCCAACTTTTGAAAGCATAAATTCAGAGTTGGAAGTTAACTGAGAAGGAAAACAAAAGCACCAGCCTTTGCAGGTCTGACGCCTCATCAAGGGGGAGGTGGGGGGGTAGGTATAAATATCCTACATATTCTGTGTTTTGGCCGAAAAATCCCGTATCCCGTTAATTGCTGCTGCAAAAAGAAACAACCTACTCCATTTCCCGCCAGTCATCTGATCTATATATCCCATATATCCCATTATTAAAATCCCCCCTCCTCAAAATACCCTGTACCCCGTTATTTTTTTAGCCTAAAAATCCCGTAACCCGAAAACTGGCCCGAATAGAGCCTTAGGTCAAGTGTTCTGCGGGACACGCCTTCTCTTAGTTTTTGCTGTAATTAATGGTTTAGGTTTATCAGATTTAAAAGATACCATATGAAAGTGCTAGTCCCTCTTTTTTTTTTTAATCAAACTGCGAAATCAATATTTTTCAACCCGAAAGCAATTTATTTATCATGAGCCAAGTCTCTAAGTTCACAAGTTCTCTCTCGAAATTTGTCAAAGCACCTGTCGAGCACGAATGAAACTCAAACCAAAGAAAAATACTCACAAAGTAAACATTTTATTGTTTAGTTTACAATTCTCGTGTTCCAAGAAGACACGACGAGCTAATTCTCATTTGTCTAATTTACAAATACTGATTACCAAAAACATAGAATGCATGCATTTACTTGAAAGATGTACATCAATTTGAGCGAAGCAGATTATTAAGAAAAACTGCCACAAATTATTCACGCTCGTCCACAATTTCTGGATGGAGGTCCGTCTATTCGTTGCTGACAATCCTCGAAAACTCTGTCGCAAAAAGAGAGAGAGAGAGAGAGAAAAAAAAAACGATAAATATTAATTGGACATGCGACTGGCGACCAGGTTGCGCGATAAACGCGCGCGCGCTCGACCTTACAGCTCCTGTCACGCGTGGGTGGCGCGAGTTGAGTTGTGGTTTAGAAGGTTATAACACAAATTTCGGCGTTATTAGTTTACCTTTCATGTCAACAAGATTATCCCTGTTAATATCTGCTTTGGTGAACATGTTTTTCAGTTCAGTGTCTGAAAGGCTCTCTCCACAGTTGCGCATCACCCTCTTCAAATCATCAAATGTTATGAAGCCGTCGCCATCTGCGTCAAAGAGCCGGAATGCTTGGCGCAGCTCCGCCTGGTGGCCTTTTTCTTTTGTTTGGGACATCATAACCAGGAACTCGTTGAAGTCAATGTGACCGCTCCCTAAAATAAATCCATCCCAAATAGTTACAGTATGGGGTTGGAAAAGGTCTCGAGCTTAATTCTGAATGAAGAGATATGAATACTCTTTCAACTTTGCTTAAACGTTTTTCATGTTTTAGTATATCTTGTGAAACAGAGATTCCGTTCTCTTTCTCCTTGGTGAGAGACGAGAAACCGTAAAAAATGTTTAGTCAAGCGGGCGTACTGTCTTAAGGATAAATGTTAGATATCCATGGCCAGGCGTAATTTTTTAACTACATGTGGGAACATATTTTAACCTAATTGGCAAAAAACATTGGTTCAAGCCGTTCCAATAATTGTAGGAAGAAAGCAAAACCGTAAGCGGACGAAGAAAAAAAATATCATTCTCTTTCTCGTATTTTTCCCCTCAATGCGATCATTTAGTACGCGCAGACAACCCCGTAGGCTGACGACCAGCTGTACGAGAGGACTATATATATATAGGCTAACATGGGTAAGCTGTTAAGAAAGATACTGGTTTGTCGTGTTGACAACATTCAAGATTTCGCGATTCTATTTACGGACAGCGCATCTATTGAGACCCATGCAAGTGATTTCCTGACTTGAATTTCTGTTTTACTTGTCCAAACGAAGCCACTGGGCTTGTCAGAACACTCACCATCAGCATCAACATCTCTAATCATATCCTCCAGCTCTGAAGGGGAAGGATTCTGCCCCAGTCTTCTCATGACAACTCCAATCTCGTCAGTGGTGATGAAACCGCTGCCATCATGATCAAAGAGCTCGAAAGCCTCACGGAAATCTAGTTTGGGATTAATGGAATGAGCTGGAATAAGATTGTACTGCGGCCTGTCTCAATGAAACAAATTAGGTTTCTTTTTATTGTAAATTTTTTGTTTTTGTGATCTATACTTACGTTTCTTTTCCCTCTCGGAGAATTCTGGCTGTAAAATGAATAAAACAAATATTTTTTTCTACATGTAAAATAAGTGTAACAAGAATTATTGTCATGCATAATATTTGATAGACGTTTAGATTCCAAGAAGGATGATGGAATAAGGTTGCTAGAAAATTATTTTCTACATATTGAGGTCATTTCTGAAATGTTTTTTTTTATGTTTGTCATGTGTAGCTACAAACAGGAACCAACAACACAAGTCTACCTATATCTTTGGTAAAGAAGAAAAGGGTAAAGAACATGTTAAAGACCGTTGCACATTGATTTTCCAATGCAAGTCAAGTCATATCATTATCAGCTTGCAATGTCGACACTTGTATAATGAAATACCTCATTAAATTAGACTTGCAGATGGCTAGAGCAAAAGCCCTGCATTTTTAACCAGTCTTCAGAAATTGTTCAGCCGAGCAAAATGTACAGCATCTTTTGTAAACACCTGTTTACCATCTGATTTTGGACGCTTTGCTTGCCTACTCATTTGAAAAATACGTCATCCAGTTTCTTTCGAAATAGCGATCAATAGTTATTTTCTCCTTTCATATCAACACTGCACTGATAGCCAGACCAGTGAAGAGAATATAGAAAATAATAAGTAACGTACAGTTATTTTCAGTAAACACTTGTGCAGCGAACCTTGATGAGACAATATCAGACAAACTCTATTTTTCTGCTTGCATTGTTCTGGAATAGGCTTGGCTTGGTTTTTAACCATTGAAAACCGCTGTTGCGTGACAGACGCCGCCAAGTTGTTGTGAATATTCATGAATCCAGTGTTTACAGCACCACCAAACTCACTTTGCGAAAAATGAATCGTTAGTTTGCTAAAATACTAATTTTTATATTAATCACAACTTAAATCTGCTATGACAGAGAGTGGTGAACACTCGTCCCTAGGACAAATAATCCCAGTTTGACAAATACCAGACGTGATATTATAATTTTAGAATATTGTTTTCAATGGCTATACATCTCTACGTACATGTACGCCCTTTTCTCTCGAATTTTCGAGGAAACATTTCGCTTGTAGAGCAAATGGACCGCTCAAATATCCCGAAAAAATTCCACAGGTTTACATTTCTACCCTTTAGCAGTTATTTCAAGGAACAAAATTCATAAACGAACAAAACCTTGTTCAAATTTCACTACGATAATGCTCGTAATTCCATATTTGATAAAAACAAGTAGTATCATCAGAGCGTTACCAAACAATGTTACTCGTACTTTCTTCGACGAAAGACGCACAAACTGTCAAGAAAAGCTTTTAAAGATATTGTGTCAAGTCGCAAATTTAGATAGAGGGCTCAATAATCGAAGACAGTAGGCTAGTGGCAGAAATTTCAGGCAGTGTTTCCAATTCGTTCATACTCGATGTTTCAAGTTCTAGGTATAAATACTATAACTGGCAGCAAAATTCGCCTAAAGACGTTTCAACGTATAAAAATAAATTCTTTGATGTATTTATGCTCACCATTTTGTCTCGAGGAGGAGTTAGGGCTGTCGTTTCCTGGAATAGATGCTTTGCTTTCTGAGATCACAAGCTCGCAACTGAGGCGTCAGTTCGCGAATAATAATTTTAACGCCACTCAAAAATACATTTGCAATGCAGAGTAGCCCCTCCGCACTTTCGTGACAATTGGATCACAATTGTGACGTAACAATTTGCATTTTAAATCGGACCAAGAAAGTACAACCGAAAAATATGAGCAACACCACAAGCCGAGAAATTAGTCGTGCTTAACTAAATTTTTATTTTCTTTAGCTTGGTGAAATATAGAGACTTATAAAAGCTTATGTGTTGCGGCAAAACGGAACCACACAGCACAATGAGCAGAAAATTTTGCAAGATAAAATCAAACACTGCTTTCGCGCATCTTGAAAAGTTTAACCTCAATTTTGCAAGTTCGTCGTTTAAAATCTTCGTTAATCTTTGCCATCCTTGTTCCTTTATGGCTTATTAATTAATGTCTCTTTGGTGGTTTTCTATTTTTTTTTATTTTATTTTCAGCTTTCCTTTATTTAGAGGTAATTTGGTATGTGGAAAAATAACTCAAAATACTATGGCTGAGTCCCTTTAATGGGAAACTCATCTGAGGTTGTATTGTGCTTGAACGTTTGAACGCTATGTAAAGCCGGCAGAGGTGTAAGCCGGCACGCCATTCACTATTCAATAAAGTGCACGGTTTTGTGCTAGAAGCTCTGCAGATACTTTTTAAAGTATGAGAGCCTCATTTTATTTTGGCCAAGATTTTAGCTCCATACAAATCGATGAAGCACTTGCACGATGATCAAATGATATTGCGCATCATGAGTCAATGACAGGACAGATATCACTCATAATCCAGGAAATATTATCGCTCGAAGAATTTCCCCAATTTCTAAATCCAGCGCGTTGCCAAAAAATATTTCAAGGATGATAAACACAAAAGCCCTCATTTGACTTTGAACTTGATATGCTCATGTATTTGTCCTCGGACAGTATCCGCTCCATGAAGCTCACCGAGACAGTTTCCCTCGAATTTTGCTCTCGGAAACTGTTCACTTCTCGGGACAGGTAATGTCTGCGGAAACATATCCGAGCATATTTACGCGCCAAATAGAGGCTATGGTTATATAAAGCTTGTTTAGCGTTTTATGTGTTGCATTGTTTTGTAATTGGAGACCTTTTGTAATGGTGACAGGCAATTTAGTTTTCATTTACCTTTTTGCACTTTTGCAGACGCAGAATCTATTCCAGCTACATGTAAATAAGTTCAACCATTTTCTTTGATATGTTGAAATCTACAAATTCAATCTGATGATAAACTCCCTGCAAATAAATCGCCCCGACGAACTTCCACCAAAAAACCTTTTTGATTCAAAGGTATTTTATCAATGTTCAAAGGTAAGTCGGGCCGAATGCATGGTTACCCAAACTTTACTCCTTCAAGCCGATCGATAAATGTAAGCCAGGGTTTCCTTGTGAAACTGAACGGAATAACGAATGATTTGAGTTTTTTTTTTTTTTTTTTTCATGATAGGGTCATAATATCAAGAGTTACAAGAAATTATTTATTAAAGAGCTATATTTTAACATATCATGATTGTCAAGCATGGTGGCTCGGATTACTCATTATCGGTATAAACAAAGTTCTAAGGAATTATTGATGTCCCTCTGTAGCAAGGATACAGCTTTATGTGAGACTATGCAATTATTCGAGCAAATACGGTTGCTGTGAGCAGTTTGAACGCGAATTTTAGAAAGGACGTGCGTTGATTAAACGGCATTGCAGTAAAATGTAGATATCCAATCTGATACGTCACTGCTGCGCCCTGTGAAATGTTTAAACATATTTACTTTCACCCTTGTTACGGGCACGTTGAAGAAGTTATTTGAGTGAAAGCGATCTCAAAATGTTATTTAAAATTGGTGTTTCAGTGAAAAAAAAAAAATTACAGTCGAGGACATTTAAATTCTGGTGAAAATAGAATAGGAGTTATCGACCAGAGTAATGCAAATTGCAAGAGTTTTCAGTAATGTTTATTTTATATGTCTTATACTGCAGGCGAAGGAATATTTGAATAAAAACGTGAAAGAGAGGAAATCAATGCTTACCAGTATGTTCTTTTGGACCGAAAGGGCTGCCATACTCCTCTGAACAAGTTCCCCAGCTGTGATTACAAACGTACGAACGTATGGCTTCGGAATCACTCGTTCAGTGCAGCGTTTCACTTGACATGACTCTAATATAAATAGCAAATGGCAAGGGAAGAAAGCTGTTGCAAAAGAGAGGAGCCTGGGGACAGACTAAAAGAAAGTTGACGTGACGAACTTCATACACGCGTGGGCCTAATCCGGATAAACTGTGGGAGGAAAAACAACCTGAATGGGTTTACAGCGATTTACAGCAATACGCTAAGTTGTTATTACAAGACCGTAATTAATTAGAGGTCAAGTTTCACCAAATCTGGGTTTTCTTATACCAGGGCACGCGCTATATGAGGACCCTTGGACTGGGCGAGTAGTCGGTCATTTCACTCTAGACACGGAGCTGTCAACATCTCCGGGGCGCGCGATACGCACAGGTCTCTTATATCTGCTATTACTGTGCACAGTGCTTACAAAGACTTATAAAGGCCGTCATTCCAAAACTATTTTTTTCAAATCTGAAATATCTGACGCGTGCAAAGAGCTTGTACAATGTTAAGTGGAGCTGACAATGCCAATGGAAAACGCGTGCGGGTAAGTACATATTTTTTTCTGTTACATCGATTCTCACTGTATCGTTTGTTAGCCTCTACAGCTGTATTTCACAAGTGTTTTTGTTGCCTTCGTTCGTACGTGACTCTCGAGATTGACGAAAGCAAAAAGGATGAGGTTATTCGCCCCCTTCAAGAAATTCCAGAGGTGGCCTGCGAAGTTGTGTCCGTACGACGCATCCAAAGTAGTAGACTATAGTTCGAACATTCCATTTACAACTTATCTCTCCTTCATAAACTCGGCTTCTCGAAAAAGATTGCAAACTCGATTGCAGGAAAGACTTCAGCCAGCGACAAAAGCAGAAAAACTGTTTGAGAATAATTTGACCGTTTTGAGAGAGCAAAAGTTTTCGAATTGTGCACTTTTTCTTAGTGATAAACAAATGGAACTTGATTTCCCGGTGTCGAAGGTTACATCATTCTGCTTCCGGCGATACCTAAAGCGTTCAATGTGGATTTGTATCCGTTCATGTACTTTTATTAGAGTAGTGGGAATTTCTGCTCGGGGGAATAGCAACGTGAAATGTTGCTGATGAGGGAACAAAATCGAAATTTTGGGTTTAGTTTCCCAAAGATTTGGCTATTATGACATGGTCTCCGGTTGTCATAGATTTGTACCACTGATATGTATCACATAAACTACATATGATCAAGTGGATAATTCTAGGATATGCAAACTTGAACAATTCCATTCATGTAAGTTAATTTCTCTGTAACAATATGGAATTATCTCAACAAGTTGTGTGCAAGACTCATCGTACCGTACCCTTGAGTTGCCCCTGTTCACTTCCATCCGAATTTTTATTCCAAAATATTTTTTTTTTTTTTTTTTGCAGCGAGGAAGCGCTTGCCGCACCACTGTATGAAGAACCACTACGGCCATCACCTGTTCGTCTTTTTCCTCAAAGAAACGACGAGGCCGTCGACAACAATGAGTCCGGCGTGGCCGCGCCGCCACAAGTTTCAGAGTCAGCCTGTGACTTCTGTCTGCGAGCTCCGTGCATCGCATCTTCTGATTTCAAACCAAACGGATAGTGTGATGCGCGTATAACAAATCATACAAAAAGGCGAAAAGACTACAAGTAGTACTGGAAGACCCTTAAGGACAACGGGCTTTGGGACAACCCAACGTATCTGGAGAAGAAACAACAATTGGGTTGCCTTATTGACGACGTTAGAGAGGTTATGCCACATTGCGTGATAAAGGACATTCGTGATAGGTGGCCTACCCTAGCCTAGCGTATCCTATCAAGGGCATCGTCGCTCGTGAAAAGCGATATTACCAAACATGCTCTTTCTTGTGTGCGTGAGTTTCATCATGGATAGACCTCACTATTCGCTTTCAGCCCAACAAATCAATGTAGTTTAACAGTTAGTTGACATGGTGAACCTTTTTTTTTTCCAGTACACTGTCAACGACTTCTGCAAGAGTACTTCTTTTTTTTTTTCCTTGATACAAAGTTTGGCACGGCATCCAAATCTACAGGATTCTAGTTTTACACTCGTCAGCCTTCAATCAACGGACTGTGTTACAATGAATTATAAAAAGTTCTCCATATGCCATCCTTGAACTCGTAGGTTTTGTCTGACAGTACCCTATGCGGGACAATTCTGTCCGGTTGGCGACTGGTCTGATGGTCCTGTTCAGATGTGGCTTCACGCAGCACATTCTCATTCTAAAGAATTGAAATAGAACAGGAAAATAAAACATACTACAGCAACCAAGAACGGGTCAAGTACTTCAGATGCAACTGTCCGTTGGTGCTTTCTTCAGTTAGCTTATTTATTTTTCAATAAAGGGAACAAACCCAGGAGGGGGGGGGGGGAACTCCCATGTAAAAAGGACAGGGGTGCTTGTTGTACCTTTTTTGGGGTTAAAAAAGTACTTTTGGTTCGTCTTAGGGTGTTCAGTCTCATAAGGTCCACAGCGGGAACTTTTGCAATACCTTTTAGATTACTAAGCCAAAATTAAATTTGACAGGACACAATGTTTTATTTTACAATTGGGACTTCTCGAGGGTGAAAAGAATTGCAAGCCACGCCCACAACATTGGATCCTGGTAACTCTTAGGGTTTCTTTTTTTTCAAAATTTGCGGCAAGCACCCCTGACCTTTTCATATGGGAATCTCCCCCTCCGCCACCGGGAAGCTGATGGTGATGATAATAACGATAATAATTTTAATAATAGTAATAATTAACAGTTACCCGGAGCCCATGGTCATGGGCTCTGCAGTTACCAGTCTGTAAGGCAATTTCTATTAAAATGAAAAGAAAGAGTGTCCCTGTGTGGACGTTCCTTATCCTCTGTCTATGTTTTCCACTTTTGTGAAGCCTGACATGAATACAAATCAAAAGTGTTGTGGTACATACCCAGTGAAGTACTGCAAGCTGCATTCTCATTTTATAGGTATCTTTGCGACTGAAATGGATGCGCTTCTGTGTATAAATAAGCATCACCATATGCAGTGATTCCATCCAGAAAGTATCTCGGCACTACAGTAAATAGAGGTAATAAGTTCAAAGTTATGCAATTGAAGAAAGCTTTTGTATTATAAATAAAACATGTATTGAGTAAATCTCTGTTTCTTAGGCGGGAGTAATGTTGCTGCCCACTCATGGACTTTCACTATTTGAGTCTGGAAAGCGTTCCCCGTTGCACTAGGACGTGACCAGAACTAAAGTATAGGTCTACTAGTGCGGTATACACTATCAGCCAAAATGGCGTCGTTCGGTCTCGTTTGTCCGATCGAAGTTTCGGAGGAAGATTTAGAAATATACATTACTGGATAATTTATTTCCTGAGAAAACAAAAGAGAGAGACAATCACCTCTGCTTGACTAAGCGACATAAAAACCTCAAAATTGTTGAGTGAAATCACGTGAAGAACGGGAGTACACTGCTGACCCTGTTCTAAAGTTGGAGAACACAGGCGGAATGAATATTTTTATAAATATTCTTATAAATAGTGTCATTTATTGTGACAATGAATCATTTCTGATTGTTCCTTTTGTTGTCATGTAACTAATCAGTCGCTCAGACTGAGCCGAAAGAACGTTCCAGGTCCTAAAATAATTCCTGAATGCGGAAGTTGAATACTTTATAAGTACTAAAAAATAAAGTCTTATTACAGAAATAGCAACAAAGATCGGTTAAATCCCTGCCGCGGATGATCTGATTTATATCAAAGTGGTTTTCTTTTCGTTTCGCTTAGTATTATTTCCCTTTTCTTTATTTTACGGTGGGTGACATGTGACCATCATGTATCCTCTTTTAACGCAGCTTTATTCTGGCTACCAGCCCTTCTCTGTCCCTCGCTCGGTCACTGAGTACTGAAGTTCAAGCCAGACCATGGATTGGTGCTGTGTGGGAGAAGAGAATTGTGAGTTTAAGGCTGACTTCCTGTTTTTACCTCATGTTCTACTAATCTCCTCACAGTTAAAATTTTCGTGGCGTCAATGTACAGGAACCGAACCATACCGGTCTCCACCGCCTACAGCCCGGCACAATGCCACTTTTGGAAATGCGCGAAACAATAGTGCGACGTAACAACGTGGCGGTTGTCAACTATTCATGTGCGTGGACTCTTCCTGAGTTGTGGATTTACCTTTTTCAAGTCTTCCTGTAGGGGTGTGTTTCTTTCTGTTAGTAACACAGCAAAGATGGCATTGAAGAAAAGTTTTGCGTGAAATTGTGGACAATGATGACGAAATGTGTGCGGACGTGAGGTTTTGCTTTCCATTTAGAGAGATCGGTCAGATTTTTTTCAGACGGAATGACTCAGATCAGAAGTCAGGAACTTTTGGGGAGTTAAAATCCAAAACATTTCCTGTTGGAGGGTATGGCTCCGGATTTCGAGGTGCTCGTTGTTTCGGAAATCTGTCACCATTTATTGTCTGGATGCGCGCCTGACGTCATGATAAACAAACAAGCACGCACACTTTTACGCCCAAAACACGCTCTTGTGTAGCCTTACCAGTTTTCACTTTTAGTCTTGCGTAATTGTCTTGAGAAATCCGCGTTCTCCAAGCTATTAAAAACCAGTAAAACGGGACAGTCGTTTCGCCTTCTGAGCACGGGGGACAGATAGAAGAGAAGCTGAAAGGTAGGATAATCAATGATAGGGTACGTATTTTATTGAGGGTAGTACTGCATGTACACACTGAACCGGCATCGACATCGGTGAAGACTACGGCCCTGACACATTTAATTCGCGAAAACTCCTGCTCCCTAACTGTCATTGCGAAAGATATTAAGTGATCTAACGAAATAACTTATAGTGCAGTATCCAAAACACGACGGATTGTGATATTCTGCCGCCACCGAAGCCAACCGGTTCATGATGAAAAGAATAACTCTGATTGGTCCCGCCTGTGTGGTCTGAATTAGTTTCGGCGAATCACTTTTTCCAAACATTGCACTAAACATCAAAACAGTTTCTTTTATTCAGAAGAATATTTTTCTGTCATGTTTGGCAGACAATATTATTTCAGTTTATCTCTTAGGAAAGTAACCCGAGAAAAAGAAGAAAAATAAATACCTAACTTTCAGGTGCAGAGTTTATCTTGAATTATCGCGTGGAAGCATTACCAGCAATTTTAAGAGTCATTATAAGAAAATAAACACCTTTTTAAACTACTTATTGAATTACCTTGTTACCGGCAACATTTTCCCAATAGACCTCATGCTAGTTCAATGACTTCATAACCACAGTGCAAGTGGCTACTTTGGAGATCATTTTTCACGAGAACACTCATGGAACGTTCTCGTTTTACGTCAACATTGTCTACTCACAGCTCGAGCTCAGTCTCGTCTCAAAATATCGCTTATCACAGACCTTGCGGTCTGCTCGTCAGTCAGTAAAATACTTGCACTCTTCAGAAGGATCGAGCGAATTTTCCAACTTTGTTATGATACCTCGTTCGATAACTTCAGCATGCTTAGAATATGTCCTCAGTTGGCAGACCTGAAAGATTTCGTCAAATAACATTTCCCGCCCCTTTTGTAACCTTTGATTCATAGCTGTCTTTAATCGATATCACAGTTAGATTAACCTTCCCTTCCAGTGCAGCGACAAAGGAAATATCTTGGAGGTTTGCTCAAGCAGATCAATAGTAAAATCCATTAATCCCAACTTTTAAGCAAAAAATAGTCGGAATTGACCTCGCTGAACGTTTTCCGTTTAGTAGTTTACGCATTTACTCTACTTACATTAACGTCAAAAAAAGAATAACATTCAAGAATTTTTGATACCTTGCTATATATAAAGACCAATTGTATGTTCTGTTTTCTAATATATGCAGATAAGATACGCATTTCAGCTCGTAAGTCTATAAATGAAAAAATTTATCTGACTGTTCAAGATAATAGAATAAGGTATTTGTTTGCTGGTGAAAAATATGCGCTAAATATCACCGATTCGCTCTCCAAATGAATTTCGTCACAAACTTGTTTCGTGTTGATAACAAAATTACTCTGCATGCTTGCCTCAAGGCATGCTATGACAATGGCTTTTCATGTTGATGTTTATATCTTTTACGCCAATGGTTCACTTTCAATTTGAACACATTCCAGTCATGTTTTCTGTTCTTTTGCCTGGGTATTTCCTAAAAGCATTTGTCTAACTATTGCCAGATGCTAAAGGATTAGATTATTCCAGGTGATTTAGGAAAATTAGAACGACTAAATGCCGGCGCATTGAAACGAAGTCAGTAAAATTCCATATTTCCATCTGTGATTGTGATAAAAGAGGCCTGCATGGATAATCACGTATTGAACTCTACACTCCGCAAGGGCTAATTTGCTTTTGTTTAGCTTTACCTTACACAAGACCTATTCATTGCAGCCGACCGCAACGTTTTATTACCTGTTTTCACGCAACACCTCATTAGGGATAACTTTACAAAGGTGCCCATTCACCGTTTAGCAGCCGAAAAACAGGTCAACGACATTTTCGAACGAGGTAATTACTGAAACGTTTGGATGCCGAGGGTACATTTTTCTCCTGGCTGTTTCGAGACAGCATTGTATTATATTGGATTCAGCACGCATCGCGATTTGTGACACATGGGTATTTATATAGTGATAGCAATCTGCTAAAAGCTAACCGTGAACCTATCTTCTTTGGTCAAGGTAAAGGCTTACTCTAGTCGGCAGAGGTCAAGATTCTTCTGTTCTGTCAAGATGCTCCGGAAGATGATCACAGCGAGATAAACAAAGGAAAGTGGGCAAACTGCATGCGTAAAATTTGATAACCGGCAGTCAAGGAGACATTTGGATCAGACTTTTCGTACCAATAGTTAAAGTACAATCTCTTGGACGCAGAAAATTTCCATCGTCATTCGGAGGAATTGTTGGCTCATCTGCTGCCGAAACAGACGGCCAGAACTTCCTTTATAGAGGAATGCCCTCAACAAACTTAAAGACAAGCTTGGAAAATGCCG
Source organism: Orbicella faveolata (assembly GCF_042242905.1). Classification (NCBI taxonomy): domain Eukaryota; kingdom Metazoa; phylum Cnidaria; class Anthozoa; order Scleractinia; family Merulinidae; genus Orbicella; species Orbicella faveolata. The sequence continues at coordinate 10,042,693 of NW_028301539.1, read as the reverse complement.
CTTTCTTTCTACGCCGGTCGAAGATCGGCGCTGCTAAACAAACTAGGGAACAACAATTTGCAAAGCTACCCAGCTCGAGATTCGACGAGTTAACAGAACTTTACAATGAACACACGCCACGACACAACAACAGAGCCAAACTAGACAAGGTGGCTCATTTACTGGTACAAATTCTGCAGGTACAAGAAGTGCAAACGATCAAGGAATACACCATGAATGGGTACCGTTTCAAGGTACACGTGCTTGAAGACACAGAGTTATAGCAAGCATGGTTAGACAGTTGTCATCACTGTGCAACATGCGGACTGAACTTCTTGGTTGTAATTAGTTTCTTTAGAAGGCAAAGGCGCTTCATAATCAAGGAAATCAGAACGATTTATTGTTGCTATTAGCAAAGATAAGGGGCTGTGAAACTGACTGAACTGATCGATGGCCAACTTGTGTATTTCAATAAAGCTCCTAGCTTGGGGCTATTGATTCCCGAAGCTGCATTGATTTCAATCGGGACATCAAACTGTGATGGACCTTTATTCTGTAAATGGTTAAATTAGATGAACCCGCAAGATCATGTTAGCCATGATGATAGATAAGAGTCAACGGTTTTACAGCCTTAAAATCTTCCGCTCCTAAGATGTAAATATGTAAAAGACATTTGGTAGTTTATTGAACCTTTGATGTTCTGAAAACACAGGCTTGTTTCTAAACAAAACATTGAGCCTTGCTCCAGAGTAAAAGAAAACAAATGCTCAAGTGCATTTTGTTCTAGTATGTTAATGCGTTAGATAATTGTACCTAATTCTTTTTCAATCGGTTGACCAAAAGAAACAAGTCACTGTCGCTTTGGGTACTCACGAGTTGGTCTGCTGTGTTGGAATTCACGCCCATATCTCATGACGCATGATAAAGGTACATGTACACACGTACACACCAAGGGTCAAGTATTGTTGTTTTTTTTTTAAAAATGTAATTTCAATTTTCCCATAGCTTTTCTTTGAGCGAGGATGGTTCGTAAATCCAGTTAAATGTTCCCTATAGTTTTCACTACCGGTTCTCTTATGACTCATTTATAACTTAGCTAATGGTCTGTTTTCTACTTAACATGGTAAACCACACAAAGAGCCAGAAGATGCATTGCTTCTCAGTTTCATTCTTTAATTGAAAAAAACATTTAAAAAAAAATGTCTTGTTATGGTAGCGTGACAAAACTGTTTTGCATGCACGAGGTTCTGACCTGTTGACATAGTTTGCTAGGCCTAGAGATAATCTTTTAACCGAAACATGTTTTATGCTGAATCCTCGATATGGATGGGTTTTAGACTGAGCTAACGTAAAACTACTTCAGAATCGCGTCAAATCTAAGAACAAGAATTAGAACACAGATTTGCAAAAAGCATCGTCCTTTCACTACGAATCATATTTGAGTATGCTACCGGTGAAATGCGAATGTCATTTCATGGGCTGAAGGACACCTTGTAACCATTCTATCCATTGCAAAAAGCAAATTTTTAAATCATGACAGCTTGAACGTCAACTATCCGTCAAGAGAGGACTCTCCTCTTGGTAACACGAGATTTCTTGAATCAAATCACGTTACTAAACGATGGGATCGCAGTATTTGCTCTTGTAGAATAAATTATTCATATTAGTCTTAGTGTCTCTTAAGTACACTTGCAGACAGTTGCCTTTCAATATTTCGTAGGAAAGTTGATAAACACTTTTTTTAGTATAACTAAATTGCGATCAAAACAAGTGAAACTTTCTGTTTCTAGTTGGATTCAGTGATTAAGTAAATACGAAAGATTAACTTAGTATAACGCAGAATCACAGAATACAGCATTTGAAGCCGGAATGATCACTGCAATTTTCAATTGTGTGTAAATTACAAAAGCGCTGTATGGCCCCCTCGCTTGGAGGCCTAATCAGTACGTTACCTTTCTTCCCTCTACAGCATGTTTCCCGAGGTGTGTTTAGTGTTTATTTTGATCTTGATTGTAAACCATAACTTTCCTTTTTCCGGGTCTTGTAACTGATAAGGGTTAATCAATATTTTCCTCTTTTTATTTTCCAAGGATCAGATTAGTTGAGCAGTAATTACACTGTTCATTAGCGATGGACCATTATGTTTTTGGGGAGGGTGGAGGGGAGCAGGGGAAGTGCAATTTTTCTGAGCAGGAATTTATTTTTCATGGTCAGGTGGTGCATGAATTATTTTTTTGTTGCTGTTTTGCGTTTTTCTCCCTAGGTGTGCTCTGTTTGGCTTGCTTTACATGATTCTGTTTATCGCTTTATCTCTTGAAGGATTTTTTTTTTGCCTTTCTCACTCCCTGTCTCCCCCTCCAAAAAAAAGTGCTTTGAACGGGTGCTTACGTGTAGGGTTCGTTTAATTTGTCGATTGTGGTATTATTTGTATTGCACCGCTGAAACACTGCACACTCATAGGGACTTTTAACGAAGAGAGTTTACGCAGGAGACGAAACGTTACTTTGTGTACCAACCAAATATCTTGACTCACGAGCATTCCTCCATGGTTTCAATATGTGAGACAGTACATGGTCTCAGTATCTCAAACAATATCTCAGTCCAAAAGTTTTTCTTGATACACGTGTTCGTTCGAATCAGTATTGTTCTTGATGCTGCCTTTTATTGCGTGTACGAACTGAAAACAGCTCGCTAAGAAGTCTGGCGATAGCAGATTCTGAATGCTCTTAATTGTCTTACCGGCCGTTGCTAACAAGTTCTTACAAGCCACAATGCCTGCAAAACGGATTAACAAGTAATGGTAATTGTGCAGAAAGCAGATTTGAGGTAAAGGTGCTGTTTAAAGCTTTAGCGGCTAACCATGCTAATCCAAGTCAGTGCATTACTACGAAAAAGCTGATTTTTTTTATGGCTTCATAGCGTTGAGGTCGTTGAGAAGTGCCGCAAGATTTCTAAAGGAATGGTTGGAATTCTGTGTGGGCTTGGTGGTCTCTTTGCGTGCTAAAATGAATGATCTAATCCGACATTCGTTGACCCTCTTAGCGGATTAAACTGAACGTGCAGTGTCTCTCGCCAAAATATCTTTGATTCAAAGTCAAACATACCGCGACAATTACGTCTGCAGGAGAATTAATCACCAATACAAGATAGAGCTGGACTGATTATGATCAGTGATAAGACTAGTCCATACCATTTACACCAAGTCTTCAGTTCATGTCATTTTTTATAGCCAGTCGAGCTAGCTAAAAGTTCGTCAATATGTCAAATATTCAGTCCTGGAGTTTGAGTTGTCAGCTTAGTTGTCAGTGAAGTCTTCCTGAAGTCCTCCTTTCCGCTTGAAAGGCGACTATTATCACGTGATGGGTACTTGAAAAGCTTTTAACATGCATGCAGTTTTAACTTAAGGTATCAGTGAGGGGAAAATTTGCAATTTTGCATAATTTTACTTTTTTACGCGGTTGGATAAATCTTAAAGTAATCTTTTAGATAAAAAAAACTCCACGAAAAAATCTTATATCTGCCGCTAGTTATTGCGCGAGAAAGATTGTTTTGCATATTAATTACTTAATTGAGAGTTGACAAGTTCTGTCAAATGAATTAATTATCGAGGCAAGAAGTCACATGACATCAAGATCATGCTGAGTTGACACGCGATTCGTGCGCCATAATCAGTGCCGGATGTCTTCGAAGAAGACAGAGCGATCTTGCCCGTTTTCATCGGCTAAAGGAAGGCCAAAGAAGGCGAAAAACACTTTCAACAAAGAGTGGGCCGCTAAATTAGCGGAAAGCGGCAAAGGGTTCGTTTTACAATCAAGAAAAATTGCTGGATGAACGCGACAATGATCGCGATCACGAAGCCAGCGAGCAAGCCGAAATGAGCGCAAGCCGCGCTAAAATACTGTTGCGAGAAACTGTCGAAGCAGAGGAGATTGACGAAGAGAAGTGGACGAAATCGACAGGCAGATCGATTGTACAAAATTAGAATCAGCAGTGCAACATTTTTTTTTTCTTACCCAGCTATTGTCATTTCTTCCAGTATCTTTGCCTTTGCATCAACATCAGTCGATGTAGTCCCGTTTACGGCGTCCTCTCCAGCGTTTCCCTTTGTGCGCTTGCATTTTCTCGGGAACCTTCTACGGACCTTCGGCATGTTAACAGTGACATGGTCATAATTTTGAAGATTAGTCAACCGATACGTAAAATTTCGAACGCTATTATAGTAAATCAAAAGATAATTTCACGTTTACTAACTTTGGAATTCTGACTTCACACATGAAAAAGCGGTTTATTCACTGGTGAATAATTTACCGCGCGCCGTCGCCGAAATTTGTACCTGTTCCATGTTAACTGTCATAGTCCTATTGTTATACAGAAAGTTGATTCCTCTGCGGTGTCTCCCTTGGTGTGATAATCTCATAACACTTGGATGCCGCCGAATTTTATTTTTTCTCTGTTTCTCGAAAGTAAAAAATAGGCGAGTTGTACGTGCATTTCGAGTTCCAGGTCGGCAGCCCCTGGACCAAATTGGCTGAAATTCGGAGAGAATGTTGTCAGAACGAACGCCCACAAAACCGTGTCTGCGAATTCTGATTACTCTTTTCATTAAAAAGTTATGCCTTTTTCTCGCGGGCAGTCCTATTTTTTTCCTTTTTCTAACTTTATCCTCTTGTAAAATAATAACAAACGCATGTGCCAAAAATCTGAGACACGGTTTTTGAGGTCAATGTGTGAAGAAACGGATGCCATGTTAATCATTTTCTCCGACCTAAATTTAGCCGGCGTATACCTTGATTTATGGGTTCGTGAAGCTTTGTAAATATATTCACATTTTCGAAACACGGTAAATTTTTACCGTTTTAAACAGGTCAGGTCATAATCTGTAGTTATTAAGCTTCCAGTAAATATACGGTTTATATGGGTTTTTGTTAAAGCCACGAACGCTAGAGCGGACCGCGCGCGGATGGTCAAATGGGTTATACTGATACCTTAATTAACCTGTGAACATTTTTCAGCTTTTGAAACACATTTTCGTCTGACTAATGTATAATATTTGGGAGGTCGTTGGTCTTTATTAACTTAGTACTCACAAAGTAAGGCATTTCTTTTTATTGCAGAGTCTTGTTGGAACACATTTAGAAAAGTGCGCATTTAAAATTTTTACATTCTGGGAAATTACATTCTCTGAAATCTCTCTTGGAAACAGACATCTACACAGCAGAAAAATGGTCAGGTTAATGAGGTCACATGTCGAAGAACAAGCCGAAAGTTTAATATTAGAAAAAAGATTTCAACCAAATCCCACTGGAACAGAAGAGAGAAAAAAAATCATTAATCTAGGAAATTAGATATTTCGTGTGCCAGACTATTACTCGCATGCCTTACGACGCGTGACATGAAGAGCTTGAAGTTCTTTCTGTCAAGCATTTGTAAAATGACACCTACCAAGTACTGACCACCACTAAGTCCATATTCACAATACAGCCCCCATCCCTTTTACACTTTAGAGTGCACTATTTACTTTACATGCACTTTTCGATCTCCATACGGAATTCTTTGCGATTTTCTATTGAAGTTGGCCTCCCGTATTTATTTGTGGCGCCAATGTTGTCGCTTTCTCCCTTTTCTTCCCAAGATCCTGTCCTTTTCTCTACTGACAGTTTAGGGAAGGTATGTTTTTTTTTTATTTGGGGGGGGGGGGGGGGGGGGGGCGGTCGAGGTATTGTATAAATTGTTTTGCAGAAACAGTCGTGGCCCTCCCACTTTCCAGAGTGGATTAATGCATGACCCTTCACAAATACCTACACAAAAACATCTGATCCTCCCCCACCTCCTTCAAGCCAAAAATAACCGGAGGTGATAATAACTAAGCGGAAGTGTTACTGACATAACCGCGTCTGTGCACAAAGCGGGTAATTGCGTGGTGTGTGATTGCACGGTGAAAACTTGAAAATGGGCAAGCATGTGCGAGGAATAGAAAGAGGGAAATGCACTTGTGGTGAATGCGAGGATTTCATGAGGTCAGATGGAGCAACTTGCTCAGATTAAGCGATTATTTGAGGAAAGTGAACTAGTCAGTGGGGACAGTGAGGCTATTAGAAAGTTTTCAGATAAATACATTGTCCCCGAAAAGCTTGTGGCAGAGTATGTTGAGCACCTTGCCCAGATAAAAATGCGCAAGAAGAAGAAAGAGGAGACTGAAAGGGAGCGAATGGAACGGCTGAAGCGGGAGTACAACGACATTGACTGGGTTGGACTGTACAACTCCGATAAGCTGTCGTCCTTGAGGGTGGACGAGCTATCCTTGTACTTTTCCCATCACAAGATCACCTTCAAAGGGAAAAAAGCTGAAAAGGTCGCAATGATCAAAGCGCACATTGGCAGCTTGCTGTACGATTCAATGGAGTGTCAACAACTTCGGCGGCTTCCGCTAAGAAATGTGCAGCAACAAGTGACCTCATCACTTTCCGAGGTTGAAACTGACTCGCAAAGCTAAGTGATGTAGTAGATCGAGTTGTCGGTTCAAGCCCGAGTAGCGTAAGTAATGAATCGTCACCGGAGATTGATTTTATACCAGAACCCCACGCGGAAACATCACCACCGTCAAAATATGGTCGAAAGCGGGCACGGGTCGAGAGAGACAATTATGTTAGTTGGGACAAGATAGTTTTTTGAAATAATATTTCGACACCTGTAAAGAATTTAGATTAATCTTGACTGGGAGCTTTGCTTGTATATACAAGTTTTAGGTTTCTATACACTTCGCGTGTTTGTTAGCAAATAAGAGTCAACTAAGGGACATGGAGTAATTTTTTCCTTGCCAAAAGAAACTGTGACCCTCCCCCGGTTGCGAATAAAACGGGTTTGACCCGCACCAATTTGTAAAAACTTTACTAATGACCCTCCCCTCCGAAGCCCCGGCCCACCCTCCCCCGCCAATAAAAAACGTACCTTCCCTTTCAAACCATAGCTAGCGAAGGATACTATGTATGGTAGGTTCATTGTCGCAAAAATTTCTTTATTTTAACCTCTTAGAATCTGGTGATGTTACACTGACTTAAATAACAGCATGTCGGCCAGATTTCAAATGTCACACTTGAAATCTTCAAGTAAACTTGATTTCATTTTAATATATATATAATCTTTTTGCAAGGCAACTTGCACGGGCTTTTGTTTAACAAACAAAATAAAGAGTGATATTGCTTTAAGATATTTATCAAGTACTTCCCGCTAAGAATAGACCGTGCATGTATTGTACGAGTTGTTTCAAGTTTACGAAGTTGCGACACGCACATAGTTTGAAACAAATAGTTTTGATTTTGCCGAAAAACAGAAGAGCTTATGAATTCGATACGCGTGGGACTAAAGTTCGGCTCCTTTGATGGAAATTAAAACTCAATAATCTATAGAACGACCTTAACTTAGTTTTACCTAAAGGGAGCGATGACAACTCAACGTACCTTAATAATCTAAATCTCTTAAAAAGATACCCTGTTCAACAAGATTGACCAATTCTACCAGTAATCAATATATATCTCTTCTCCGCAAAAAAGCTACGCAGTTATCTTATTAAAATGCCGATCTTTGATATTGTCTTTTTCTTGCAAAAAATATATTTATCCCGCACGTTTTAAATAGTCACTTTATTTGTAATGACCGCTTTTAAGTACTACGGCGGACTCGGTGTGGTCTCGAAGAATTTCTTTCACGAGCCTGTCATTCATGGATTTGCCTCATGACTGGCGTAAGACATAGAAGTATTTCTGGGTGTAGCATAGCGCTGAGACATATAAAATTTCCTCGTAAGTCGTTTAAGTCGTCAGAAACTACAGAATTATACTTCAGGGCGAAAGAGGCTATTTCTTAAACGAAAGGTATCCATCCACTGCAAGGTCGACGCTAACATATCAACACTGACTTCCGAGGTTAGGAAAGAGAGCGGGTCCTTAATCAAGGCGAGATACAAGTGCTGAACAATTAATTCAGTATATAACTCCTTGTGTCGCACGGCCATGCAAAGCTCACCGGGCCAGCGCGACGCGATATCACGAGTCAAAACAAATCTGGATAAAATCCTGGAGGAAACCGAGCACGCTTTGAAAACCAGTAAATACACATCAACAACAAGTTCAAGTTCTCTCGACCGAAACGTCAGACGAATGCCCACAGACAAAGAGAATTGGGATGGAGCGACAAATCGGGCGACATCAAAGTTCGAAGTGGTCAATGTCTTGCTTCAAATCCTTCAGAAACAAGAAGAGCTGACTGTAGAGGAGTATACGATCAACAACAGCACTTTTAAAGTTCTTGTTATCGAAGATACGGAGTTTTAACGCCTGGTCAGTTGTGTTATTGACACGTTTCGTTTTGGAAGATATCTGATGGCCGTTATAGCATCTGTCGACGATTTAATACGATGTCGTGAAAAGGGCATTAGAATTGTAAACGAGTACCGAAGCGGGGTAATCAAGCAAGTGTTTTTTCCCTGTGGATACCGTGTCAAGTATTAAGCAGCCTGTGGAATTTTTCTATTGAACAATTTACTGGCTAGCCACATATTCATGTCGGATTGCTTAGCAGTAGACCTAAGTATTCTTGATTAAGAGATCAGACATCAATTCTTTTTTTTTTTTTCATGTATTTTTAGGATTTGGCGGACTGAAATATAAACAAAGTAAACTGCCCGCTGGCCTTCTAGCTAGCTGGGACGGAATCTTTAGACAATGGAAAAGTCGTTTGGTAAACACAACTATTTATGATGCATTTTACTACCAGAAATCACCAGTCGAACACTCTAAGCATTATTCTGAATAATGTTATTGCGGGTATTAGAAATATCTATATAATTTGGATGCTCGATGACCACTTAGAGCTAAATGGCATATCAACGCCATTTGCCAAAACGTACCGTATCAATATAATTTCTTGGCAGATCGTTCTGGACACCCGCCACGCATTTCAGGATTTTAGCAGTGATTGTCAATTCCTTGCGTTGGTTTGGACTTCCCTGTTTTGAAAATAAAAATCTTACACAATATACATGCGCTATATTTCCATTTTTCGTACGAAATACTAAAGCAATTTTCTACGTATTTACACTTTAGACCAACAATCACGTGTAAGGGCAACGGAAAAAAAAAAAAAACAAAAACAAAAACAAAAACAACAAAAAAACAACAAAAAAACAGCAACAACAACAAACAAAACAAAGAAGAGAAATAAATAAATCGATAAACCAAAAATGAAAACAAATAAAACTATGGTTCAAATTTTAAAGAAATTAGAGGAAATCTTATCAAGCTGCTCGTTCTTGCGGTAACAACAATTAATACAGCATAGTTGAAATAGCATGTTTGAGAGGAATGTTTCAAACAGGATAGTCTTTTGTTTTCGAAGTATGCGTGGCTGTTACCAGATCACAAATATAAACATGATATACTATCAAATATTATTAGTATTATTAGTATTGTTATGTTATTTTTCAAGAAATGAGCAAAATAATCGATATTGCTCTATTAAAAACAATTGCTCAAACTGAACATGCTAACTTTAAAAGCCTGTCAGCTGAGAAGTTCCAGAATTGCTTAAGCAAGTTCATTCAGATATTGAATGGGTCAGATATCGAAGCACTTTCAGAGAGTGGTTGTTCTAATATAATCGGGAGAACTTTGATTGAATAATTATCGATCACGTACGGTCAATAGCTTTGAGTTTCTTAATCTTGCGGGAAAATATGTATTGACGATGAACGATTTTTTTTTTCGGTATCACCGTATTAGTTTAAAGTGGCAAATTTCCAATTTGTAAGTGACCAATGAAAGCGCGGCGGGAATCATCTACTTAAAAGAAAAAATGTCTTTTGTTTAAATGCAGGGGAGAAGAGGCAATTTCTCTCTGTGTTTCACATATAGAATCAAACTTTCAAGAGTCCGCGATAATTGTGGTTGTAATTTTTTTTTAAAAAAAATCCGCTTATGAAGTTGTAATACAACAATCAGATTTAAATATTGAGAATTTCTTTCATGTTTTATCGTATTACCAATGGAAAAGCTGATTTCTACGAGTTATTCTTAGATGGGACCCTAATTTGTGACCAATGAAATATATAACTGTATTTAAGTGTTGGGCAGTGATGAAATATATATATATGACCAGAAGCATATCACCTAGATTAGGTGATATGCTGGGCACACGGTGAATCTAATTCCGGTAAAAACCAAGTGTGTCACAACTGAAATAAAGCTTAATTTAATTAATTACTAAGTAATGCTTTTATGCCTCTATTGTTTCGTTATCCACGTCTTATAAAATGAAATTTGAAACTAATTTTGTTTGGGCTTTGGTGTAATCCGCTCGCCGTGAGTATTGTGCTTGCCAAGTGTTTGGTGTAACAAAAATGCCTAAGACAGCGAAGAATTTCCACAAGTCGAAGTTCTTTGGAAGATCATGCTTTCCCAAGTTTATCCTAAGAGGTTTGTTTTCACCCTCATTTCAGAAGCTACATTTTTTATTAAATAAATCAAGGTTACGAGTGTTATTATCACAAGTACATGTAGAAATTGCCGTTGAATGGAACTTTGAGGTCCCCTTTGAGTGGCATTGTCGGTCTACTTTGACGTCATGAAATCGTGCGCACATCACGTGCTTAAAACGTGACACAAATTCAGTCTGGACAGACTATAGCTAATACATAGAGCATCTTAAAACACGAAGGCGCGCTATAAAAGGGCATAAGGTCCGCCCCCCAATTTCGAAGTCACGGGGAAATCAAAATGGCGGACTATATGAAGAACAACGGTACACTTTCTGCTCGAGCTGTTTTGATATTTACAGCTTAAGTTCTGCACAAAATAGCCTCAGAAAACAGCAGTTGTAGCATTTCGAGGTGAAAAGTATTAAAAAGAGTGAAGTAAAAACCATACGTGTTCACAAAACTAAGCCTCCAGCAGGAGAAATGGTCAGAATTCAAATCGCGCGCCATTTTGGTTGCATACTCGCTCCTTAATGGTGGCTGGACGGGTATTTTTTTGTCATTTTTGAGCCTACAGTTCTGCATTTAGTATCTAGTAGTTTCCCACAAAATTTATGCGCGATTTCGAATACTGAACGGCGAAGAGGCTGGCTGAACAACAAATATTGGCGACTGCGAGCCGACTTTGTATTGACGGGTTGATTACAAGTACTCTTTGCTGGCAATCAAAATGCTCACGGTTGGTCCTCCCGAAAAGAAGACGAAAATAGAGAGAAACAAGGGGAAAAACGCGAACCGAGATCCAGAGAAGCGAAACCCGTATTTCAGCCTGACAGTGGAAGTAAAGCGGGAGGATGAAGCCCACTTACAAAGTTTGCGCTGTCGGCTAGATCATGCAAAGTCGCTCCTCGGTATCGACCGTAAAACTTACTCGACGCAAAATGCGGATCTCTTGGAGCCACTTTTAAACTGCTTCGAACTGGTGATGCCTCCAGCCGTCAATGTAGCTAGGGCCATCTCCAGCAGCATCCACCAGCTCGGTGCAGCCGCCACCAAAAAACTCGCTGGAACTCGAACAAGAACATCAGCGACCTGCTTGGCGACCACAAAAGAGGCAGATTTACGTAGCTGCTTCTGTGGATGACCCTTTCTTTGTTTGCACTGGTGAATCGCTTAAGTCACTGGTGAAGTACTTCACAAGAAATTCGCAGTGTGAATTTTGTGGCGGGGACTATCAGTTTTCCGGATTGTCGTTGTCCAGGCATGGCAATGTTTGCCGTTTGGAGCTCCTTTGTGTTTGCGACGATTCAGTGGTTTGACTTAGTTCAGGGTTACTTGGTCATCCTGCCAAGTATGTTGCAAACGTGAGGTAAGTAAAGAAAATTTAATTTACCTCCCAGTATTTTAGAAGCTGACATGATTAAACAAAAGCAATAAGATTGTTTACCACTGATTGGTACTGAAATTTGGACCACATTCTTAAACTGTGATTAACAGTCAGTTGTTCTGTTTTTGTTAGTTTATAAAGTTGAAAACCCGTGATTTTGTTTCACTGCTGGTACACTATTCCATTATGGAGTGTCCTACTCACTATAGCCAATTCCTTTTCTGTAGGATGGTGCATGCATTTTCCTGTACTGGTTTGACAGAAACCCAGTACCATAGCTTTGGCGAGGCTGTAGGCATTGGCTCTGTTCGGGACAAGACGATAAACACAAGTGGGTAGTTTTCTTTCATTGCACTCCTGATTTGTGGAGGTACAGTGACCTAATGCCAGTACACTGGACTCCCGATCAAGTGGTCTGGATTCGAGACCTGATGGTCAGGGCACTGCATTGTGGCCTTGGGGACAACACTTTTCTCTCAAAGTGCCACTCAATGCCCAGTTGTATAAAAAGGTACTGGCAAATGTAATGCTTGGGAAAACCCTTTGATGGAATACCATCACATCCAAGCAGGAGTAGAGGTACTCCTAGTCGCTCCCGCAAAAGAAACCGAGATAAGCTCAGGCCTAGGGGGTCTTTTTGCTTGTATGCAGACTATGCAGACCTTTCCCCAGGTTAAGGTTTATTCAGAAGTAAGTCATTTTCATCTCTCACTTTTTATAGTCTACAAGGATCAATGTTTTGGATACTTCAAAATAGTGATGGATCTTGCCCAGAAATCCATGGCAGACGCCAGACGGGAGGTGCAAGCAACCAACAGCTACAAAACAAATGGCGATGTAAGTTAACATACACAGTGTTTCAATAAAATTTAGTGTATTTTGGTTCTTATCTTTCATCCCTACTCATTTGCAGTGCATCATCACTGATGCCAGACATGACTCCAGTAGGGCAGCCATGCATTCCACTGTCTCAGCCATTTCTATGAGGTATGATGTTGACGTTTTATTTTTGATTTCTTATAATTACTATCTCAATCAATTAAATATCTTATAGTCTATTAGGCCCAAAATGTATCGATTTGGGTTTCCATTTGTTAAATATTAATCTATGCCCAGCACTTCCTACTAAAACAAGCTTTGCTCTGGTGAACTCTGACAGTAAATTGTCCCAACATTACATATTAGAGGTGAATTTTGTTGATAGGTTGATGTCATATGAGTATAGTGTAGCAACACTTTTGTATGTTTTGTTCTTTTGTCTACAGCAACAAGAAAATCATTGGTGTTTGCAACTGGAGTCGAAGTAATGAGAATGTTAGTTTTAGAACGTGATGTTAGTTCGTTTTTTGTCGCAGGAACTTACTTTACCATAGATGTTATCAAGTAATTGTCACTTTCAAACAAGTCTTTACTTACTTACTTAATCTACTGTGGTTGATCAGTCCTCAGCTGCTATGTCCGTTAGGGAAATAGTCATAACCGCTAGTTTTGGGTACGTGTTCTCTTGTTAGATATATCCACGAGGTTTTCCTCAGTTAGGTCAGTTCAAGTGCAGATTTCACTGCGTCAACTTCTTCTTGGCATAGGGCCATAGTTTCTCTATACACTGTTACTCGTCTATTCTATCAAGTCAAGTTCAGTGCGTGTGCAAACCAAAGTGAGTGATGTATTCTTTGTTTTTTAAGGTTTATAGTTCTTAGGTTTGCTATTGTTATTCGTTTCGGTTAAGTTTCCTTTTATCACCAATCAAATGGTCTGTATCGTTACTAAAACGGTTAGTTAGTTCTGTATGCTCGGAATCGCGCTTGTAAGTAAACTAAAATGCATTAAAAATCATATACTTACCCATTCACAAATTGCAGTACCTCCCCCTTTTCTGGGTGACCAGTATTAGCCCAAAAGACCAGATTAATGAATGGTGCATGTTCCCATCCTAGGGAAAACATGCGCTTTGTCACCAAGATTCCAGGTGCAAACAGGAGGGTTATGTATGCTCAAAGAAGACAATAACTGACCTTAGAACAGTGCTGGCGTACACAACCGCCGTGACTAAGAGCACCATCTACAAAAATCCTAAAGATTATCTCATGGTATGTATGCAATGGTACAATACTACTTCGATCATGTATGGCATGGCTTTCCTTCCTCTTGAGATAGTGCTGGCACCACAATGGTGTAGGGAGCTGACCCATTCACTACAGTGTCGTGACACCTTTTACATTGAGTCCTTCCATGTAGTAATACTCATCTATGCTGCAAAAAGGATTCACTTTGGAGATGAAAATATGAGATGAGGGTGCACCTTGCTGTATTAGACTGGGTAAGTGCACGGGCTTCCAATGCATCACTTTTTGTGGCATATTTGTTTTCTTAACACTTAGCCAAGCATCTGTTCAAATCACTTTATTGTCTGTCTTGTTTCTTGTCTTGCAATAATATTATTATGTGAGAGTAAAATACATGAAAACACTATGTGCTACTTGGGAATGGAACAAGTTTATGTTCTCTGCAATTTCAGAATGAGAATGTTGGGCGAGAAGTGCACTCTGTCCAGTACTATCAGCACTCGCGACATCCTGGGAGAATGGCCCCCACTAGAGTGTTACGACCAAAGACAATTGAATTCCGACAGGCCATATGGAGAGCACTGTTTCAAAATAATAAATTTTCAGCATCTCCTCTGGCAGTGTGAATAGGTTTGATGTTTAACTAAAGTGTTTGTTATCCATTTTTGGTCTAGAAATGAAACAGATTGTAGGCACACCACCACAACCTAAATAATATCAAATTACAAAATTTATTTGATGGAACTGAATTTTATTGTTGTTTGTAGATATGTTATCAATTGTTAATAATACTACTAATAATGAAAACTATAAAGATAAAATTATGTACAAAATATATCTAACATTGGAAATGGTGGTAATATACAATGGCCATATAAAACATTTACTGTACAGTGTATGTACATTGCTAATGACGTTTCCTTTTTTCCCCTATTTCAGTTACCATGGCAGTTGCTACACTTTGTTTCCAACATACTATACAAACGGCTCCTTTAGGAGCCACAACATATTAAAAGTGAATGGTCCAGAACATATTTTCCTAAGGCGTTTAACAAAATTACTGTTCACATTATATATAGCCTTCTGATGTATAATGACACATACAGTTCTGTTCAAATATATCTACTAAGCCTGCTGACAGTTGATGTGATGTTTTTGCCTTATCATTCGATTTTTATACACAGGAAAGGAACACTGGAAAGGTCTGGAAAGGAATTGAAAATTTGGCCTTGGAGACTGTGTCGCAATTTGTGATAAGAATGGAACTTTGCAAGCTAAGTTATCTTATATCTTTGTAATTTAGTGACAGTAATGCCTCCTCTTGGATATAAACTCCAACTCCCAAAGCATGTATATTGTGTAGGTGGGGGCTGGGCTTTCCCTTTCCATGGAAACGACAGCTGCACCAAGCCATATTACTAGAGATGTACTAAACGATGTATCTGCAATTGCCCATTTCATGACCGACGATGACCACAGACAGGCATCACTTCACGCACATCCTCGATGTAGCAGCCTAGGGCCTCCTTTCTTTACAAATAAACGGGGTCACGCCATAACCCTCCTCTTTAGAATAGTATAGTAGGCTTTGTAGTCGCCCTTTCGTTTGGCATGGTTTGTCAACTTCGGTTGCCCATGAGCTCGAAGTCGGCTAGGGAGATTTTCGCTTTGCAGAATACACGGCGAATTGCGGCAGAAGGAGCACGGAAGTTGAAGACTCTCGTCGGTTGTATGAGTATGACCTTCGGGTCTAGTTTCAGCAGAAACAATTTCGCGATGAAGGTCGTTAAAATTACTGGGTGACTCTTATTGTTCTTGCTGAACTACGTGAAAACAAGAGAAGATAATGCGGATTACTAATAAATCGAAGTGACCATATTACATTCCCAAGCGCTGCCTTGAGAATGATGATAAAAGGTAAGGAAACGGTTCATTATCGAAGCCGTTTACAATGGCGCCAAAATATTACAGGGCTACAACACTTGTAGTATATCAGTGAAAGGAACGTCTGTATTTCGATGAATCAGCAGTAAGCAATAAAACGAAAGAAGAACAGTGCCATCGAGCAATAATAATCATTGCATTTCTTACAGGTTACGGGTAGGTAAACATAAAAGAGTACTCTATATGAATATTCATAATTTACGCACTAGTGCGTCTGAATAGCAAAGGACGATTGTCATAAGCCGGAGTAAACAAAGGAAAGAAAACAAAAGCCTTTTAAAAAGCTTAACTATTACCGCTTTCGACGAGGAATTTAAAACGAGATCATGGCAGTTCTACCTGGTATGGCTGGATTTTTTTTTACGTGGTTTTTCCACCTTGACGATCTCGCCGCCGTTGACCGTCAACCATCCTCGTAGTTCTTCAATAAATGCTTCATGGAGCATTATTGTAATCTAAAAGTGATGAATAGATAAAAAAAAAAATGTTTTTCGAAGAATTACTTGCAAGGAAAATTGAAAGTAAACACACAGCTCTTACCTTTCTTGAATTCGAATCGCCCGCCATATTGAATTTGACCCGCACTCGTCAGAGTTGATTGGCAAATGAGCTCTGTGCTTCCCAGGGAAGCCTCCTTTTATAGCGCGCCTTAGTGTTAAGGTTATTCCTCAGAATTGCATTGCGTATTCCTACTGCGCACGATTTTCGCGTCATTAACGCGCGCTCACGAGCGCATGCACATACACAACATATACAAAATGGTGGCTTTTTGTAAACGGCTTGGCTTACGAGAGACGTACAAATGATCGTTTTTTCTCGGAAACGAGTACCGGGATCTAACGATTTTATTTATTTAGTTTGAATGCAGAGATCACCATCTTTCTATACAGTGAATATGGATCAATTTCTATCATAGAGAAAAAAATTATCACGGAAAATGAGAGCATAGCTAGCACTCGTGCAAGATAATATGTGGCCACAGAACACCGCGTGCTTGGAATATATTGTATCCCCGTCGACTAAATATGAGTGCCCTTATCATGAAACGTACATCAAATTGCTCCTTAATATTTATGCTATACATCCATTGTTGTATTTCTCGCTTAACTTTCTTTCTATTTTTCTGCGTTCTTAAAGCGTAAGGTGAATGGTTCAAATATAAACATTTCTTAAGGCAGATAATTTCAGGAATTATGGGGTTTTTTGAAGATCGTCCTGCTCCTAAACGAATATGGGGACCCCCCTTTTTTATTTCAAATTTTAAGCTCTCTTGATATAAGCAGCCAACAGGTAAAGTTTAAAGGAAAATCTATCGTTAGTTCTATTTCGATGAAATTACCTTAAGAGCTAAAAAGTAATAAAAATATAGAAATAACCTGGAAACACTTTTACATAAGATGAAAAGTGACAGCTTAAATAAAATTGTAGATCCTGCGAGTTATAAAAAAAGGCATGACGATTAAATATAAGATCCTGAGAGTTGAAGTAGCTGCACTAATTGAGTCAAATGTAATTTCTGTTGGCAGTCTCAGAAATCAGTTTGCGTGATAACACTATCCCGTCAGCTAGGGTTATCTTTTTACTCGCTCTTCTGTAGGAAAGTTCGAGTCAGAAAATGCAGGCCGTTCTTCTTGGTCGCCAAATGGGGGATCGTTTGCCAGGCGTTCCTGCGACAGCTTGCTAATCGTGTGCTCGCTCTCGGTGAACAACGCTAATCGGTGCAGAGAAACAACATGCAATTGGATGAAGAGCATACTCAACGGAGCAACTTGAATAGTAAATATCAGATCTTAGCTTAACCCTTATCTTGATCCTTGAATTTGTTTTTATTGCGTTCAATACTTTTAGGGCTCGATTTAATATTGTGACACCAAGTCCGACTAAACGCTCTTGGAGAGTTTAGTGTGCTCTACTGCCGGTGTTTGGGAGTTAAGTTGAGTCTATCTGCTATAACGGATCTCGGCCGTCACACAGCAACCGAGCGAATTTTCCCAGGATAACCAAAGGGGATATCAAAAGGGAAAACAGTAGCTTGTAATAAAAGCAAATTTCAGTGTTCCACAGAAGTTATCGATAGTCAGTTCCCAAATGTCGCCCTCCGAAAATTTGGTACAACATCAACTGTTGTGGACAATTTCCAAACGGTTTTTACCTGGCTGTAATGAACAGAAAACACCAGGAAAGAAAATAAGCAACGACTTAATTTAATAATTATAACACTAGCTTGACCACTTGAATACAACAGTGCTAAAATTAACTCTCTTAACTTCTCTTATCACATTAATATACAAAGGGTCATACCTAAAAACTATACATTAGACAAGTTGACTCTGTATATTTCCATAGCGGAAATTGACATATCTTCTGAACTTCCAGCTATAGGGATGGAGAAAAGAAAAGCGGTTCAATCCTGCAAAGAGCTTAAACTTCTCGTGCCCAGATATTCATCTGGTGCTTGTTGGATAGACCCGGATGAAGGTAGCAGCGATAACGCTTTCCAGTCCTATTGCGACATGGAAACCGACGGTGGAGGCTGGACTCTAATTTACAGCTATACATTCACAGATTATGATAATTTCACGTCAGTCAGCAATGCCGTAACACCAACATCTGGTTGGTCCAGTGTAGGACAAGTTCCTTTATCGACAACAGTACCCATGAATGAAACACATTTTTGCTGCTACGAGTTTCAACCTTTGGCGTTTGTTAGGTAGCGAGTTCCTTGTCAAATCCAACATCAATTACTGGATTGCTTGTTCAACAAGGGCAGCCTTGTTGAATGGAGCACTGGATCTGTTATTTGTAGAGAGATTGAGGAGCTGACCAGACTGTATGCTAGCGTAGTACCCAGCCATATCAAAATGAAAAATATCGGGATGAGGTTGAAAAATAGAACAGTAGCAGGGAAAAGCTATTACTTCTTCGATGTTAGTTTAAAGGGAAAGATCCCGTTTCATGACCCCTGCGGAAACTCCAGTGATAATCATCTAAAAGGAGTGCAAAACCCACATGGAAATATCTTTATCCGCTGATCGACATAATCTTTATCTGGATTAAGTAATTACATGTATTTATCATTGACCTTGAGATAAGGATGCCAACACCTCCGTGTTAGCAGTGTTCAATGAATCAAGCAAATGATACTCGTTTGCACAAAAGAAAGAGCAAATTGAAGTGGTCATCAAAAGTAGCTATAAATTATACAAACTACTCTTTCCTTGTACATATCTAGAAGCTCGAAGAGCGTTTACAAGGGCTTCGTCTCCCAATATCAAGTCAAACTCTGGAAGTCTTGAACACGACAAAAACAACAACAACAACAACAACAACAGCAACAGCAACAACAACAACAAAATCAGGATATTTAATTTATCACGCACAATGTATCTACTATTTAGGCGGTTTTGTTAAGTATCCTCTTTATCCAATTGCTGTTATTTGCCTCACCTTTGAAGTTTTGTCTACGAAGATTCTTGAAGTTTTCAGTTGAACATTTGAAGTGTTCGTCTCGGCATCACGGTTTGTTTTGACGTCAGTAGCTATAGTTTTGTCAGTGCATTCGTAGTTTGAATAATCATTTAGCATGAAACTTGCTTATTTACCTAGCTTTCAAGCTACAGAGTTCGTGGACCTACCCGCTTCAAGAACGCTTTGTATGTGAAATGAACGTATAAAGTATGATCCTTTGTACAGCTTTGTTCACAAAACACAGCATCTCCACCATTCTGTGAAAAGTACTTTGTTCACGAAGAGCGCGCAAGCTGTCATAACTCTCTTCTCCAGTTTCCGTGCAAACAATATGCCGGGACTGCTCCTTTTTCTTGATTTTGAAAAAGCCTTTGATACCCTAGAGTGGCCCTTTATTCGTAAAACCTTCCAATACTTTGGTTTCGGCCCATCACTGCTGAACTGGTTAAAAGTATTTTACTGCAATAGCGAAAGCTGTATTTTAAACAATGGATGGGCAAGTAATTTCTTTGAGCTCAACCGGGGAGTCAGGCAAGGCTGCCCTCTGTCACCGTATCTATTCATTCTCTCTGTGGAAGTACTCGCCAATGCAATTCGCCAAAAAAAAGAAATCCGTGGCATAATTGTAAAGGACAAAGAAATTAAACTTAGCCAATATGCAGATGACACGACCCTTATTTTAGACGGCTCCGAAGAATCCTTTCTAGAATCTTTGAAGATAATAGACTATTTCGGTGATATATCCGGCCTCAGACTTAACAGCAAAAAGACAGAAGCTTTGTGGATCGGTGCAAGTACGGATTGGGATTTTAAACTTTGCCCTGAAAAAGACTTCAAATGGCCAAAAAAAAAAAGTCAGAGCGTTAGGGGTATGGTTGTCAACAGACCCTGATGTAACTATATCTTTGAATTACAAAGATAAAATAGAAAAAATTAAATCGATTTTGGGATGCTGGAAACTTCGCAGACTTGGCCTTTTAGGTAAAATTACTGTTTTAAAAAGCCTCATAGCTTCACAACTGGTATATACTTTCTCTCCTCTGCAAACAAATCATACAGCAATAAAGGAGATAAATGTAATGTTTTACAACTTCTTATGGAATGACAAAGGCGACAAAATAAAAAGAAAGGTAATGATTAATGATTACTCAGAAGGGGGACTTAAAATGATTGATATAACCTCCTTTAATAGATCTCTCAAAGCCACATGGATAAAGAAATATCTAGATAAGGAAAACAATGGAAGCTGGAAAAGATTTTTTGACTCAGAACTTGAAAAATATGGAGGTGAAGTAACACTAACTGGAAATCTAAACATAAAAGACAGTCGTAACATTATTAAAGTATCAGATCCTTTTTTCAAAGAAATTCTTGAAATCTGGTCAGAAGCCAATTATGAAGAAAAGATTGTATCAGACTATCACTTTCGGTCATCGCCCTTATGGTATAATTCACTAATAAGAGTTGGGAATAGACCAGTGTTTTTTAAAGAATGGTTCCTCAAAGGAATAACAAAAGTAGAACATTTAATGGATGACTCCGGAAAGTTTCTCTCGCTCACTGCTTTCCAGACTATACATGACCTGACAGCCCGACCTTTAACCTTTCTTGGAATCATTTCTTCAATAAAACTTCTTCAAAGATATATACCCCATAACATCAGAACCTCCATTAAACATGAAAGTTTCTTGTCAAAATTTTTAAAAAGCAGAAAACCTAGTAGACTAGTATATAAGAAACTTGTATCAGGAAAAAGTGAACCACCCAATCAAAGTCAACAAAAGTGGGAGGAAGACGTCACTCTCGCAACAAAACAAGAGCTCAACTGGAAAAAGGTTTACCAAATGGCTTTTCAATGTACAAAGAGCACAAAACTTATAACTTTCAATTTTAAATTTCTTCATAGAAGAATATCAACAAACAACTTCTTGAAAAAAATTGGTCTCGTCGATAGCGAGAAATGCACTTTCTGCGAAAGAGAAACAGAGAAACTTGTACATTTATTTTGGGCTTGCCCAAAAACTCAATATTTTTGGAACAATTTTGAAGTATGGCTACAGTCTTGCCAAGTTATTGCCAAGGAGACACCCTTAGAGCCTGATACAGCACTGGGCCTAAGGCCGGATAGCTCTAAACATAAACTCCAAATTAACTTCTGCTGCTTAAATGCTAAATATTACATTTGGCTATGTAGACAGAAAAAATGTTCTCCAAAACTAAATGATTTCTTACTGTATTTAAAACATATCTATGAAATGGAAAAAAATACAACTACAATCGTTTTAAAAAAGTGGGAGCCTCTGTTGCCTCTTTTGTAATCTCTTGACAACTCGACCCTAGTCCCCTGAAAACGAAAATAAAAATGAAAGGAAAAGAAACAAGGCGCATATATATATACCATGCATATTTTCTGTAATTTGCAACTCGGAATGTACATTAGTGACAGGAGTAAACTGGTATGATCTTACCGTGCTAGAATTGTAAGAAGGGCAAGTAATCTAATTATGTTGTATTGTAAGCAGTGTAAGTATTAGTATTGTTAGTAGCGTGAGTATGCGTATTATATAGAGTAAGTGTTAGTATCGTAAGTGGCGTAAGTAATAAGTTTTTTGTAAGTAGTGTAAGTAACTACATTAATATTGTATTGTAAGTAGTGTAAGTAGCATTTAAAAAGAATAAAGAAAAAAAAAAAAAAAAAAAAAAAAAAAAAAAAAAGTTTCCGTGCTCTCCGCATCCAAATTCTTCAGAAGATGTCAACGGTTTTACGCAGAAAATGTCGAATTAAGAATTAAATATCGAATTTATTATTTGGCCTGAAGTTTATTTTACACTGGACGCAGCAGTTATCAACTTGCATCTGATTGGTTTGCAAACAATGACATTGGATGGGGTGCATTATAGCTTGCAGATACGCCGAACTGTGAAATTATAGGCATCTTCAGTTTCGTACAGATATTCCTCATCTTCGAAATGAACTAATCTTTGGCTGGCAAGTTATAAGGTGGACATGATTTTGTTGATTATGATTACTCCTTTAGTTGTTTTTCAGACGAGGGAAGCCTTGTTAAATGGAGCCCTGTTTTTATTTGCAGAAAGATAAAGAAACCGAACCAACCTTAGCAACCTACCAAGTAATGTTTATTTCGGAAGATGTGGCATGAGGTTTAGAGCAGAAGCCTTCTTTACCTCCTGTCATTACTGTTTTAATACCTGGGTAGAATTTTGGTGTCCATACCACGATCCCTATGGAACCACGTTAGGTAATCACTTAAGAGACGTGTACTGACCCACATGGAAATATATCAATAAAGTTCTTCACTTATAAACGCCTTGAGAAATTAAGAGGCTGTCTCTGTAAAAACCATGCACACAATTTTGCATCAAAAATAATTATGGCTGGCTACTTAAAGACTTTACAAAGGTTAGAATAAAAACAGATTTGGTTTGATTCAAAATGATTTTCCATTCGCATGAAGAGCCATAACATATATATTTCGCCTCACCAGGGCCTGTCTCCAAAAGCATGTGTTAATACAGACGGCCATAACGTTTGTAACACTGAAATCTTTCAGGGGCATCTGCAGATTTTTACGATAAAGGGCTACACTTTACGGCTCTGTAGACTAGACGTTTCAACTTTCTAAAAAAGTTGAGGAAAAATCTAACCTAATTCTATGACCTAGAAATGTTAAATCGGACGGTATAAAAACGAAACAACAAAAGCAAACAAAAAACAACAACAACAACAACAAATAAGTACGGTAAAGGAGTAAGAATATGAACACTCACCCGATCTTTCGGTTGGCAAAATCAATCCTTGAAATATGAGAGATAAGTTGCCCAGTTGCGAACACGAATGATGTTACCACGCGCGCGCGTTGCGTGGCTGCGTTCGTGGAGGATGGAAGTGCGTGTCACTTTGCTTTTGCGTTTCACGTTAGCAGAATTCGCATTTCAGGATTGGTAATTCCTAGACTCTCCGGGAATTTCGAAGTGATCCAAAAAATATTTTCGGATGGGTTACGCAAGGAAGAAAGCCTTTGTATTTGAATTAACTCTCTTACCCGTTATCCTTCTTGTCCATATATGTTTGATAACTTGGTAATCCCGTGTATGAATAGGTAACATGTCAGTCACTAAGTAGAGACGATTCGTAACAGGTCTCTGCTCTCTTTACAGTTTCTTTTTATTTCTTTACTGTATGAAGACCATAGTTAATGTTAGCACAAGTATTTATGTAATTAAAGTGATTTATTTATCTATTACGCTTAATCGAAATGATATGTACTACAGGCTAAACTCAGTTTTCTATGTTACTTTCAAGTAACAGTTTAATCACTGTAGCGAGTACTTTAGGTTTGATTAATGGCCTAGCTGGATAATAACCAGAGAAGCCTTGCTAAATAAATTATAATGACAAAGCTGTTTCGGGATAAGAATTTAGGATACATTAATTAACTTAATAGATGAAAGAAAGAAAAGAAAAATTATCGCAAGAAAATTATCACAAGACATTAGAATTCAACTTTCATAGTAGAAAATGGCAATAAATGAAATAGGATTGAAGCAAAAAATGTAAACACACTGCATGAGTCTGAAATTTGTAAGGAATATCTAATAAACAATCCCCGCATTCAACCGCCGATAATAAAAATATAAAAGATATGATTGTATAATAAAGATATTATTCACTCTAGTTTGGATATTGGCCTTTTTAGAACTTGTCATGATAACAGTTCATTTTCGCGACCTCAAGTCGCGAAAATTTGATTTTACGAAAACATGAAAAAAAAAAATGGCTAATTGAACGAGGTAGCTTAAATGTAAAAAAAGAAGAAAAAAATCTATGAATTGGCGAGGATTTAGTGTTGGAAAATAC
Source organism: Orbicella faveolata (assembly GCF_042242905.1). NCBI lineage: Eukaryota > Metazoa > Cnidaria > Anthozoa > Scleractinia > Merulinidae > Orbicella > Orbicella faveolata. The sequence continues at coordinate 10,018,502 of NW_028301539.1, read as the reverse complement.
TGAAAATTTATTGTAATTAGGTGACAATAGCAACTCCGGACTGAAAAGGCTTATGAAATAAATTAATCGAGATGATATACGTTAGTAACATGCGTTACCTACTTTCCAAAAGCTTTTGTTGTGACAATCGGTAGAAATGTTCTAGCAACAGTTTCTGAATGCTGTAATTCTAAAAGGCGCGAACACCGGTTATGGCCTGTAAAATAATTAGGCACAATCATTGTTTTCTATTAGAAAGAAACAACAAATTCATCGTTTTAGGTTTCTTTCAGAAAAAAGCCAAAGAGCATTAAATTCGCCACAGGAAACAAATTTCAAGTTTTTCTCGTGAACGGAATACGTTAGGTAAACGACAAGCTAAGCCAATTAGCCAGAACTTTAAAGGAAAGCTAATTGGGATATGCATGCTGAAAAAAACATTGCGTTTATTTTGGCACTGGATTATTACTATTTACAACTTTTGAACTGTTTACTGTGCCACTCAGCAACTGATCCTTTTGGATTACAAATATTTATTGTTACAGCAGACTATCATAGCAGTGTGTCATAAAGTTGAAACAGTTTATAGTATCGGACAAGCTTCCCTGCCAACCGCTGACAACACGGTGAAGACATGAAGAACCCACCCATGTGGCAGTGACATGGAAGAAGAATTTAATTTGTTGTTTGAAGAACTGTTTTTACGAATTTCCGTCTTTTATCTCATAAAAAGACCTCAGTTTTACCAACTTAATATGACGTTTTCGTTAATACAAGTGAATATATGAAAGTAACCGAAGCTTTCGATAGTAAAGAACCCCTAAAAATAACGAGCCTTAAAGGCTGCTAATTCCGAAAGTATAAAGAGGGTCGTTACCTTCGGAAGTTTACGGTAAAGTGATTTATTTACTGATCTATTACGCTTAACCAAAACGATATGTACTACAGGCTAAACTCAGTTTCAAGTTACAGTTTAATAGCTGTAGTAAGCGTTTTATGTTTAATGATGGCCTAGAAGAAAGGCCTAGAAGCCTTGCTAAATAAATAACGACAAAGCCGTTTCCGCATAAGAATATATGATACATCAACTTACATGCGTATATATGAAAGATCATATGTTTAAACCGCGGAGAAAGATGCTAAGTCATGAATGATCATCGCAGTTATAGACACTACTTAAGTACTTGTGAAATTAAAGCCTGAAAAAAATTCAGGCCTGAACGGGATTAGAACCCATGACATCTGCGACACCGGTGCAGTGCTCTACCAACTGAGCTATTAAGCTAACTGGGAGCTTGTCAATTGGTGGTTTCGTAGCAAAAAAATTATTGGCTTGGGGATTGAACTTTGTCAGCGTTAGCAGAGGGAAACTATTACTTCCTCGATAACAGTTTGAATGTAATTTATTGTAGTTTATTCCAGCTTTTTGAAAAAAAAAAAAAAAAAAAAAAAAAAAAAAAAAAAAAAAGAAAAGAAAAGAAAAGAAAAAGAAAATGCGCCAATGGCGATGCTTCCTCATTGCGTTGCATGATTTATGATTTCTAATCACTTATTCGTCGCCTTTTGCGTTGCAATACTTTAAATTCGACTACCGCTTCTCCCCCCCCCCCCCCCCCCAAAAGAAACAACAATTTAAAAGAAAAGCATTTTGAGCACAGCATAGCTGTTGTCCAGTAACACAGTAACTGTAATATAATCTACTTCAGGTCACGAATATTTTGTGTAAGTCGCCGACGTTTTCTCCAAACATCTCTTAGACATATCGACCTGGAGATCGATCATCCATTCAAACTTGCATTTCATTGTACAAATAATAAACTGCTTGTTGAAATACATTTGCATGTAAATTAAAACAAAATATACACATGTGGCCTATGCTTACTGTAAAGAAAAAACAAATTAATAAAATAAATAAACATAGATAAATATATTGCCTTTTAACTCCATCAGGCCGATCCATAAAGAACAAGAATACAGGAATATCTCAACAAAAAAGAAAAATAATGAGCACACTTGGAACAAATATTTTACGCTCGCTATCAATATTATTTTATAAATAATTTTGAAGTTAATTTCATGAATTAAATTAAAAAGCAGAAAACCAACAATAAGATAACATAGTCAACCAGCCTTAAAAGAAAAAAAAAAAGGAATGAAGTCTGTTGAGGTCTGTTCGACGTGTTTGAATCTCTAATTCTTGTAAATGTAAGTTATAATTTTATTGCAAGGGTTCAAAACAAAACAGTGGTAAAGCTGCAGTGGTGATAGCAAATTAAAAGGCACCCGTATATTCAAAACAAATTACTCGAATGTAAAACACAATACTGAATATATTCTGCCAGGTGAAGTTTATTACGGTCTGCGTAGGTGGTAAGGAATTAATTCTGGTTAGACTGTTTACGAACACACTCAGTATTCTACTCGTCAAGGAATACAAATTAAATGAGGGAGAAAGGAGAAGTTGACGTTCAGTTGAAGGGATGTATTCAGGTTTTTATTGGTCTCATTTGGACTGAACTTAATCATGTCTTCACGCGTGTCACCCACAGAGGCTACCGTACATGGAAACCAAGAAACGCCGACCGCCATTTCAGCGCGAACTACGACCAGTGATGTTCCCTTCATTATTGAAATTCCAGAGCGAGAAAATGCTAACGAACTGTTTCTTAAAGCAATTGATGAAGTATACAGTCCGCTGCTAAAGCTGATGAAATTGTCCGGGATTTATTTTGGAGATGCAACACTAAAGCGTTTGGCATATACCTCCGGTCATTCCGGAAAACACATCTTCCTTCATCGCAGTTACTGTGTTTTCTTAGTCTGTTGTTATTGGTTCAACTTTGTCATGGCTTTTACGGGTATTTTCGTTCAAGAAGATATCTATCTCTTTTTGATGTTCAGCTTCTGGTGCCTATTCATGGCCCTCAATGGCACAGTTTGCTTGGTTGTTTTGCCTTTAACTGGTAGGAAGACTAGGTTTGAGAAATTCCTTGATCGTGTTCCCGCTCTTGTCAAAAACGTTAATTTAGAAAAGGTCAAAGAGAAGTCCAGAAAAGGGTTAATTATGTCTTGTTTGCTCTTGATAATGACGCCAGCAATAATCTTGCTGGCTCTGATATTACTCAAGTTAAACATTGGTGCGTTCGAACCTTGGAATATTTGGTTTGGCTTCAGTCTACTGTCACCAGTTTTTCAAATTATTGGAGTCGGTGCGTGGTTACTACCAATTCTATTTTTCTGCATCACATCTCTAATATTGGAAGAACTTTTTGACGATCTACTCAAAAGAATGTCTCTATTAAACTCAAGCTTAAATGACCTGGATTCCTTGAAGAGAGAGTATCACAAACTATGTGAAGTAGTTGAACTTGCTGACAAAGTGCTTGCCCCTCTTCTTTTGGTATTTATTTCTGTCTACATTCCGCTTCTCTGCTTCAGTTTTTACAATGTTGTCAACTTACGCGAAGATAACTCTCTACTGTTTTTATTGGGGAGTCTAGGCTGGGTCATGATTGTCGCTGTTGTCTTAGGACTTATCTTGTTCTTTGGAGGCAAAGTCAACGAAAAGGTATGACTTGCAAAGCAATTGTTTGTAACTTTGATATTACCTCACTTTAGATATGGAATGCTTTGCAATAATTCTACTCACTTACATTATATTGTTAAGTAATGTATTTCTCCTGATTTTTTTTTGTTTTCAGATTCACAACTTTCAAAAGGCTTTGCAAATGTTTCCTGTTTCAACAGCTGCCGAGTCGAAGGTGATTATTCTAAACACATTGGCGACGCCCAGTGTTTATAGATCTTTTCCACCCAGCAAAGTCAAAGGTTCCAACTTGTCTTTATCATGCCAAAAAATAAGAATTCGGTTTTGGCATCAATCATTAGACTAACCAACTTGCATTGTATAATTACAGGCTAACTGTTAAAAGAAAGCATTTTAAGAAAGCAAAACACATGGAGAAAACGAAACTGTACTTTGACTTCCCTTGTGTCTTATTCAGTTTGTTGTAATTAATGTGAGACTGTATGTCTGGTAACAAATGTCTGTGAACAGAATTGAACCAATTTCAATTTACTACAAACTCGTTCCGCGAAATAAACAAAATAAGAATTTTAATTTTATTGAGCGAGAAACGAGAATAGTAATTAGATAAGGTTGCAATAGCCCTTTTCACGGTTATTTTTTCTCATTTGCATTGCAATGTAATCTAACGTGGATAGTAGGCAATTTCGGGTTAAAACTATAAAATAGCCCGAAATTGCCTCCCATCCACGTTAGATTACATTGTAATGTAAATGAGAAAAACTTACCGTGAAAAGGGCTATTGAAGCTTCCAGAATATATTAAAAAAAAAGAACAAAAGTTGAGGCCCTGTCCGCACTACGCCCTCCTTAATTAACTGTAAGTAAAATCGCGAGATCGAATGTATTGTTTAAAAAAGACTTCTTGGTAATTTCCTTTCAGTTACTGATGTTTATACTGGATATTCAAGGAGATCCAAAGGGTCTTTCCATCGGGGGACTGGTGATCGTCACTAAATCCATGTCAATAACGGTAAGGTGCCAGTTTTTCATGTCATCAATTAACCATGACAAGAACCAAAAGTAATCAATAATGGTTATGGAAGGGTAAGACACACTTAAGAGTGTTGCGTCTAGCACGTGCCATCGGAGTGAAGTTGCTTTCAGCCTTATCTACGGATAATATCTAACGATCGTTGTCGCTTTTGTTCAGCTATAGTTCACAAATTGCCCGGCTATAGTCGCCATTAGATCTTATCATTTCTCCGAGGGATTTATACGGGCTCTCTGTTTTTCCTCCATCCTCCAAAATACAATTCGATCGGGAAACACCGGACAAGGAGACTATCCTTGGGTGTGCCACTGGAAATTTCCATTTGACATAACTACCGTACCATGTATACCTTACACACTTGAAGGTGTTAAAATATATCGCAACGCTTATTATATTATAAAATCTTTTATGCTTTCTTTTTTCAGGTTGTTGGAGTGATTATTTCTTACTTTGCTGTTATGTTGAGCCTGCCAAGCTGATTTATATGCACACTGGGATGTACATGAATAAAAAGAGAATGATATTTACGCAATATAATCAGTTATTCATGTATGTATGTACCGTAGTAATAAAAATATTCCGAACAAGAACACACCCGAGTAATCCTTTATAGCGACAGGACTTTGTCATGCTGCAAGCTTGCTCATTCTGATTCATTGACGGGGGCGTTTAAAGTTCATTGGTAACAGATTATTTAAAATAAGAATAGCAAGATGTTGTATATCGCACAATAAAGACGTTGTAAATTTCAAGGACCATATATTGACAACAACTAGAACTGTATGTGTATTGATGATTGCGTCAATCAGGATAAGGTTTCTTAGCACATATTAGTTCTTTTCCAGTATCGTTTTCGTCGATTCATACTCAGAAAGGCTTTAAATGAGCACTCTGGATGGCCAGTGATTGACCATGGAGGTTTTAATTCAGAACTATGTGAACTTTCGTTGGAGTTGCTGCTTACTATTATCCATATGATTTGCACCCTGCTGGACAGAACTCGCTAAAACTAATTCTATTGGAACTGTGCTGTAATAACTGACTCCAACACAGAAAGACGCAAAGACTATATTTGCTTGACAACAAAGTTTAGTATGGTAAATTCACACAGCAAAAAAAGAACAAAAACAAACAACGACAACAACAACAACTACAACAACAAAAAATAATTTATTGATAATGGTGGATCTTGTAAGGGATCTTGCTTACCTTTCAAATGATATATTTAGTATTTTTGAGCTTATAGACAGTCACGCGATGTAAGAAAGATGCAAGCAATTTTCCATAAATGCGAAAAAGAATTTTGTTTGGGCGCGTTTCTGTTCATTGTATTGATCATAGTATGTGCTTCGTACATGTAGGTACAGCTCACGAATCTAATAAAAGTCGGTAACACATTCTGTAATAAATATCTCCATGTCTTAATCTTAGTAAATGTTAGTTTTCTGGGAAACCAACGAATCTGCCACCATATCTGTAAATTAAAAAAACAAAACTTTCCTCAAGACGGTGTATTCCACAAACCAAGGTGAGGTTATTGTATACCTCAGGTTGCCAAGGAATAGATTGACTTGATAAATTTTGCAAAGTCACACAACGAATTTGCGTTTTGGAGACATTGGCGAGGGCATCTAAGTGCTCAGCAGAAAGTTACAACCCAATAATTCTAATTCATTAGAAGTTTCCCAAAACTGCGTATTTTTTTTATGTTTAACACTGTATTCAGTATTCCAAATTTTAGTATATTATTTTTAGCAGGTTGTTGGATTTCTTGTCTCATACTTTGCAATCTCGTCTTTTTTGCGATGAAAATAAAAAAAGTCCTTGCGAAGTTTAGGAAGTTAATTTGCATGAGTGGCTAATATACTGGTGTGTATTTTATCAGCCAGGCTAAGGGCAAGGGCCTTAGTCAACTTTTGCGTCTTTGTTAAATCGACAGCACCTGTTTTAAGAACGGGGTAGCTCTCCCATTTTGCTGCCTAAATTTAAAATAATTTCGTTTCAATGTTCAACTACATACCATTTTTTGATATACCTTTATTAAATACTCACGAAGGTGCAACGCTCATCACTGTAAAAATAATTCGTAAAGCCGTTAAATTTTGTGTTTGGATCTACATTTGCATCTTTAAAAAAAATTATACACAGTTATTCCTGTGAGATCGTTTATCAATATAACCCGGAACAGAGGGGTTCAAATACTAATATTGTACCTTTACAATTACTTTATGTTATTATTTTTTTAAATTATTATTTTGAGTTGCCAGTGCCCCTGTTTAGTTTTCCTAGGAAATGGAGAAAATCAGTGGGAGGTACAGTGTATTAGAAATCCTCAACTCGCGTGGCCTATAAAAGTGTACGTTGGAACCATCTCAGAAATAGTCGGTATGGCAAGATGGCAAAAGTGCTTTTTGCAGTTCCATTTTCCTCGATATCTTCCTGTGTTTAGTTATTATTTCATTTTTTTGACTCACTTCTAGTTTGAAAGGAAACTGCTGGAAACTGTTTATGTGCGGCATTCAGATTGAAAACAGCTGTCAATTTCTCACATCAAAAGTTACATCCATAGTGGACATTAACCTTTCTTTCTCAAGGACTTTCAAACATTAGATGCTGATCAACACATAACATTGCAGTTTCATGTTTTCCTGGAAGCTCAAATGCAATGCAATTAAAAAATCATGTTCGAGTCCTTGTTAATCAAATTTCATATAAAAGTAAAGAGAACAGAATCGTAATTTTAGTAATAAACTGGCTTGAATAAACTACTGTTGAAAATGAGTATAATAATTAAAACAAGGGTAGGACTTCTCTTGGTTTTATTAGCGTAAAAGAAACACAAACACATTAAAAAGTAATTAATATTTAAGACGGATAACGAAGTGAGATTAACTCTGTTTTCAGGTTATGTTTTATGATCGCTGAATCATGCCTTTAAGAGTGACGCCTGATGAAGTTTCCGTGCGAGGCAAGCCTTTCTCGATTTCAGTTCAGCCTACTAAGAACGACGTACCGACAGCGGACGACTTGACTTCGGATCAAGAAAATATCAACGGAAAGTTGCTTAAAACAATTGACGAAATATACAGTCCAGTGCTAAACCTGATGGCGTTGTTTGGAACATACTTCGGAAATACAGGTTTAAAGCATTTGCAGGATGTTTCTGGTCGGAAACAGAAAAGGGGCTATCTTTCCGGCATTTATTGTGTTGTGGTCGCTTCTGGTTTCTGGTTGAATTTCATTATGTCAGTTGTCGATGTTTTCCTTGGAGAAAACCTCTATTTCTACATACTGTTTAGCTTGTGGAGTCTTTTGATCGCTCTGAGCGCTACAATCTGCTTGATTGTGCTGTGTGTGCCTCTAGGAGATTCAAAGAAATCGCTGTTTGAGAATTTCCTTCGCAATTTACTCCTTATCAAAAGCAATGTTGATCTAGAAAAAGTGAAAAGCAAGGCAAAGAAAGGCATAATCACATTTTGTTTCCTCTTTATATTGGGTGTAATAGGTGTCATAATTACCTATGAAGTAATGGACATAACCATTACCGATGTTACACCCTGGAAACAATGGTTTGGCTTTACCATATTTTCCCTCATCTTTTTTACTTATGGTATGGGTGTGTGGTTTCTTCCTATTCTCTTTTTCAGCATTACATGCTTGATACTTGAGACATTGTTTGACGATTTGCATAAGCGAATGTCATCATTTCCTACGTTCCTTGTGGATATAGGAACATTCAAGAAGGAGCATTACAGATTATGTGAGGTAGTTGAGTTTGCTGACAAGGTGCTCGCCCCTCTTTTATTTGGACTGGTTTCTCTGTACATTCCTTTCATTTGCTTCGAATTTTACATATTAGTCAATCCACCAAAAAAACACGAATTTGTGTTCCTGATAAGCAATGTATTCTGGCTCGTGAGTGCTGCAGGTATCCTAGCAGTTATCATTGCATTTGGATCCAAAGTCAGTGAAAAGGTATACAGCATGGAGACAATCCTGTTTTGTACATGTAACTTTTAGATCGGGTTTTAAGCTAAGTTTCTTGCTCAGGCTAGATCAGTTTTTATGTGAGTGCCGAAAAGTTATTGGTTTTACATCACTAAACTACACGACTCGCTTTAAAAAAGAGTGATGACGCTTTTTTATCCAATATCAGACGAAAAACCAAAACCAATTGTGACTCGTTCTCGTAGTTTCCGTCAGTTATATGTAATTAATTCGAGTTTTGGTTGGTTCGCTGTATTTTCTGTGTCCTTTGTGATTGGCTAGAGTGATTACTTTGGTTTTGTTTTCAAGATACTCAGTTGAAAACCACTCCATTTATGAGGATTTGTCATTTGTTTGCACAATTTATTTTCCTAAACATAAGTTTAAACCATTTTGTTTTGTTCCTCTCCTCCTTAACTATGTCTCTTGCAGCTACATACTGGAAAGACACCCAATCTTTAACATTTTATTTATTTTTCAGATCCACAGCTTTCAAAACATCTTGCAAACTTTGTCTGTTTCAAAGGAAGACGAAGGGAAGGTATTCACTGTTATTCAGGTATTGTTTTTTTCGTATCCTGATTGTTAACGAATATTCCAATCAAGAGATATAAAGAACGAAAACTTCAAGAAAAACGGAATTATAACGCGTTACAAATACGACTTATTAATATATGTCAAAATTAACGCCTACTCGCCCCATATTACCCAGGAAAAACAATCAATCGACTCACAGATCAGCCAATGACTACTCGGCCAAACATAGAAACAAAAAAAGTAGGGAAACAAACAAGAATACGAAAACAAGCAAGAAAAGAAACAAACAAACAAACAAAAATAGACAAACAGAAACAGAAAAAAGAATAAATAAATAAACAAAATAAACCATGTAACAAACACAATACATAGAAAAAAACAACAACAACCAACCAACGTAAATAGACAACCAAACAGACAAACAAACGAAGGAACAACCAAGCATGCAAGCTAACAAAATATTGGTTATTCTCATGACTAAAAAAAGTCCGAAAACATAATTTTGTTTCAGATAGTGTCATTTATGCAGCATCTTCAGGGCGACCCAAAGGGCCTCTCCATTGGAAGATTGGTAGTAATTAACAAGGACACGTCCTTAGCGGTAACTTATATGAAGATAATTTGGTTTCATCAAGTGGTTTGATAATGTGTATTGGCCACTGTAAAGAGATTCGAAAGCTAACGTTTCGAACTTTAGGCCTCCGTCAGAGCGAATCCTTCGTTGGATTCGCCCCGACGAAGGGCTAACGCTCGTAACGAATCTCAGCTTTGGAACCTCAACTTTCGAATCTCTTTACGGTGGCCAATTAACATTATCAACCCAGTTGATTAAACCAAATTATCTTGTTACACTCCCCACCGACGCAGCACCACATTTTCTTTAGAAACTTATTCCCTCTGGTAACATATATTAGTTAGAAGAGATATTAGAGAATATAATTGTAAGCATTACGGCCTGTAGCAAGCCGCTGCTGAATCTGTTCGCTTTTGAGTGTAATGAAAAAAGAGTCCAAGTTATTTCACACAACTAAATGTACATGCTGCATTATCTATGAAACCAATTTTTATCGTTTATTATGTAATCTTTACGTTATCGCATCATCCCGTAACTAAACTAGAGGAAATAGGCTGAAGATGGTCGGTATTACATCAGATATTAAATTTATCCATTTTTTATCTTTTTTTTTTGTTCCCTTTAGATTATTGGAGTGATAGTTTCGTACTTTGCTGTTATTTTGTCCCTGCCAAAGTAAAGGAGCAGCTTTCAACAGTGTATTATGACTTAACTATACCTAATCGTGAATGAGCTAGAATGGATTTGTGTAACAGTTTATTACGTTATTTAATAGTTAATATCTGTTTTTACCCTTACTTTTGGATAACTTGGCGCAAGAGTTTAAATGGGACACAAAGTGCGGGCGCTGATTTCAAGTTTTGTAATCTAATTCAAACACTGGTGATTAATGTTACTACTATTAATTCTAATTTTTATTAAGAAACACTTTGGAGAACCAATTATTTGGTTAAAATAATTAATTTTGCTAATTATTAAATCCATCTGCTATTTGTAAATTAAATCATTGAACTATGGGGATATTCTTAGAAAAGCTCAATAGAGCTTGCTAAGATCTCCTGCTTTTATAATACTCAGAAACTTAGCAGATATATATCTATTGCTACTATTGAGTTATAATGATTAGTAACTATATGTAAGAATGAAAGGAATAAAGGTAATATTCTCTTGTTACGTGACTTGAGGTTGCTATGGCAACCGTGCTTTCAAAAATTGTTTCACTGTGATTTGAAGTTTTTAAATGCTTTTAAGCTTAAAATATATGTTTGTCTGAAATTTTGGATTTTATAGAGCTTTGTTTCTCAACCAAAGCTTAAAGTTGTTGTGTATTTATCCTTTATTCCTTATTTTTGCAAACAATGTTAGACATATAAGATTAAGAATCCAAGATGGCGGGTATCTTAAAGTGTGACATTTTAGGAGTGATATGGCACGTGACTTTCTATAGGTATACACGTTTGGATGGCTTACATGCCATGTATAGGCGGGCTTGATTGTTATTGAACCCTTACCTTAAGCGATAGTGCAGGTGGAGTTCAAAGAGCCCCCACTCCAGGCTAACAACTAAGAAAAAAAGCTTAGGGTATACCTGTATAGGGTTGAAATGAAGATAAAGATCAGAGCAATGAAATAATGAAATAATAATCATGATTGAAATGCTATATAAGTATTCTACAACCATTCAATTTTAATATATATAATCGTACTTAAACGATCGCTATAAGGATTTATGTCAAGCTAAAGCATGCATAATATATATATATCTCAAGCTTTAAACACTATAACAGCCATATGTAACAGCAATTCCAATACATCAAATGTAAACGTACTTAATCGTTAAAAGGATTTATGTCCAGTACAAATATGTATAGTATATATCTCAATACATCATATATAACCAATCTAGTTCAATATATCAAATAAAAAGTTGCGGGAATCGTTGCATGGGTTCACGTGCATGTTGTTATACCACTTTAATAGATATATCAAACACAAGCATGTAACATAAAAATCACTTTGAAAAATTATATGTATCATAAAGAAGTCTAAATGTGCTCGCTCTTTAATTTGGTTGGCAAATACAACTGCTGTTTTCATTCATGTAGCTAGTATACTGCATACCTTTCGTTGTCGATGCTGCTGCTGCTGCTGCTGTGAATTCAGTGCTGTTATCATTTTGCTCTTCTATATCACAAATATCCACAACAAGACTTTAGTGAGAAGGTCGTCATCACTGGTTTCGTTTAATGGTGAACAAATTAATAACAAAGGTCAAAGTTAGCTACCCATACTTTCCCAGATGAATAAGGCAATGGACAATGTTTATCGAGGCAGCATGCGCACAACAGGCCTACAAATAATTCGGAGGAAGCGCACCGGTAAGCGGAGAAAGAGAGAGAGAGAGAGAGAGAGAGAGAGAGAGAGAGAGAGAGAGAGAGAGAGAGAGAGAGAGAGAGAGAGAGAGAGAGAGAGAGAGAGAGAGAGAGAGACCGAAGACCGTGGACAAAGATGACTAACGTTTCAAACCTGGGTGCTCCGGTGGGAAGTGACCTCTCATACCATTGCCCTATCCCAGCACGGGTTATAAAATATAAAAGAGGGAGGAAAGGAGTAGTAATCGAATAAGTAGAGGAATGGACACCTGGTCTCTTATTTGGATCTTCCTTTGATTTTAAGTAGTTGATTTTTTTTCCCCAAGGGAGTGACTTTCTTTCCTTTCGGATTCGTTCAGAGGCAAGACCATAGCCTGTTTGGTCTCCAATCAAGACTCTACAAAATCCGTCATCTACCCATCAGTTGAAATGTTCTAAACTTTCTTCGAAATGAATCCAAATCTTATCTATCGTACTTTCAAAGTTTGCTCATGTTAAATAGACAAAAATTATACATTTTACCAGCACCAAATTATTCCTTCCTTAACAGCTAAGGCCTACTGACTCCACTGCATGATTCTTTTTAAAATTCGATGAATGATTATAGAATTTACGGGAAGACTTTTGCCATAACATGTTACCCGAGTCTATTAGAGTTGTCACCTCCTCGCCAGCCATGTCGAGAAATAAAACGCGTTGGTCAGAATCACTTTTAAACGTGACAGAGAGAATATGTTCGTCTTTTCTACTTCGTGGTCCGTCATCGTTTTCAGAATTTCATGATTACTGACATATTGCACTATTAAATAAACTGCAATACTTAAACACATTTCTATGGAAGAAAACTTCCAGTTGGCTTCTCAATACAGCGCAATAAATGGAGTTAAAAATATAAGTCATGAAATGTCACCAAAATTTTGAGTATTGATGTCATGGTAATACGAATAACCAATAGTAAAATACAACTTATGCGAAAGAATAAAATAATCAGGGATGCTATGTTGTGGAACAGCATTTCTCAGGAGCTCCGATCTACAGTTTCTTCAAGCGAAGTTAAACTGAAACTGCGTCATTACAGCTTTGAATGAGACAAGGCTTCCTTGAAAAGCAGCTTTAGTGATATGATAAGTTAAAGATATGCTTTAAATTGTGCCGAAGGAGTGTTTTTTTTATCGTGTACAAATAAATTTATCAACTTAATCAACTCGCAGGAAGGGACTTATTTTAATACTGAAGTACTGTGGAACACTATGTACCTTTCATTTTATCAATAATTAAACACATCCGTGTTTAATGTCAAGGCACTACCATTTTTGACAAGATTTCAGTTGTTAAAAATTTAATTTAAAAGCAAAAGAAAATAAACAAAACAGAAGGAAAACATACATTGTGTCCAACAAAGCCTAGAAAATTATATCAAGATTCAATATTGAAATTAGTTTTTCATGAAATAATTAAACACACACGCGTTTAATGTCAGTGCCATATATTTTTTCGACAAAATTTCAATTACTGAAAATCCGATTTTAAAGCAAAAGAAAATTCACAAAATCATTTTGTCCGACAAGGTCTAGAAAATTATAAAAAGATTCCAAGCAATTTCTAAAATTCCCATTTTAAAGCAGAAAAAGAATAAAAAGCATGTCCAAACAAAACAAAAACCTGTCGTGTTATTTACATCACTGCCATCATCATAAACACCCCTGTGATACAGTGGATTAACAATGAAAATCTTGCTGAAGATATTATTAAAGGTTGACCTGTGCAAAAATCTAAAAACTTCAAATGGAAAATAAAACAAAAACAGACAAAAAAAAGTTACTCATGATTTAATTATGAGCAAATTTAAAACACGCAGAGCCGACAGTCTATTGACATTCGTTTTAGCTAAGATCTGTAAATTTCGTCATTGAGTTAAAAATGGATTCTCGAGTGAAGCCCATGAGAACTGGCGTACACGAGGCCAACAACCAAGTCAGAGAAGAACATGAAATTCCGCCAATCGTTTTACAGGACACAAGTCCAAATATCTATAATGGAAATGAACAACAACTGGAGGCAATACAGGCGATATATGGACCGATATTAACTTTCATGAAGCTGGGTGGAATATATTTCGGAGATACGTCTTTCAAAAGATTGAGACAATTGTCAACTACTGGTAGCAAGAGAAAGATTTCGATTGCCCGAGTTTATTGCACTGCGATAGTGGCGTCTCTCTGGTTCTCTTTTGCCATGAGTATTGTTAGTCTTTGCGTAGAAGGATCTTCAGTTCTTCAAAATCTCTACACATTAATAACATTCGCTATGTGGTATTTTGTATTGGCAATCGTCGCGACAACTTGCCTCTTCGTGCTTCCACTGAACGAGGGGAAAAAATCCCGTTTTGAGAAATTTGTTGCTAACTTAATTGAAAGAAGAGTTGATTTGGCAACGCTGAAATTATATTCCAGAAAAGGACTAATTTTAGCCATTTTTATTTTTCTTGTGTCAACTTTCAACGTCTTAGCAGCCTTTCAGTTGATGCCCGACTTGACTGTTGCGTTTTACAAGCCTTGGAAAGACTGGTATGGTTTTAGAATTTTCTGTTTAGTATCCATGATTTTTAGTTGCATCGTGTGGCTGCTTCCAACACTGTTTTTCTGTTTAACATGCTTGGTTCTTGAGCGCCAATTTGACTGTTTTTGCAAAAGGGTTTGTTTTCTAGATTTAAATCAATCCCTGGACATAACAGCTTTAAAGGAAGAACACCAAAAATTGTGTGAAACAGTTTCGCTCGCTGACAAGATATTTTCCTCTTCATTGCTTGAAGTTTTTTCCGTCACCATCCCGCTGTTGTGTTTTAATTTCTACGCCGCTATCAACCCACCCGTGACGAATGAAGGAAGTTCCATTCCTTTCTCTATTTTTGGTGGTGTATATTGGTTATTATCCTCAGCTGCGATCCTGTCTTTGATAACCGTCTCTGGATCAAGAGTAAACGAGAAGGTAAGGAGGCTGATGAACAATCTAACGTAATAATTACTAAATAGCACAGTGAAAACTGATTTTGAGAAAGGGAACAACACAAATTTAGACAACAACATCCCCTATTGCCGCCAGAGTAACTACAGTTCGCACCATTGTGAAAGGAGTAGCTAATTTTTAGTTCCAACCTCTTGACTTACATACAACTTTGGAAAACTTCTTTTTGCAAATGAAACATAATCTCAATTTTCATTGATATGTTACTTCTTAATGCAACTATACTGTTATCTTCTAAGATGTAATGTGTTCAATATATCCTGCACCAATTTACACATACCCTATTACCGTTAGAGTAACTGTAGTGAGACTTCAACCTAATATCTCTTTCAGGTATCCAAGTGGCCACACCTACAACCAGGGAAAGCTTTTCTTATATATTAACATCAAATGTCATTCCTTTCTAAGATTTGCAGTGTTCAAAGTATCCTGCAAAGTATCAAAGTTCCCGATGGCGCCGAAGGAAAGGTACATGAATGATCATTAGTGTTTGTTCCCTGCTTTTGCGTTGTGTTTGCTCATTTGTTAAAGCTCATGTTCTAAAATATCTTATGACAGCGAAATTTATTTCATGCCATGCTTAGGTTGATTTTCATTGGCTTCGTACCTCCACACATCTATTCTCCTCGCCGATTACCTTTCATTTCTTCTACTGAGGAGTTCTTTTTTTTCATTACTAACGAAGCACTGTGCAATGTTAATGTTACGTTAAAGTGCCAGCAATCCCCCCCCCCCCCCAGTTGTTTTCCTTTAATGAAATCAAATAGTTTCCTTGATTATTTCAGTGGAAAAATTATCTTGATTGATAAAATCCCTACGTTTTTACAGGCGTTTGAACATATAATGTTCACGACCGCGCAAAGTGGGATCTGGGTAGGGCTACTAGTGACGTCACTTCGGGAACCAGGCTAAAACACTCTAGAGACTTTTGACTGAGGACTGAGGGCTGTCAAAGCATTTTTGGGTTATTTGTGGTTCATATTCTATCAAAACTGGACAGGATTTTTCAGTGAAAGAACTGTATCATCTAGCATCTAGCATCTGTATCATCTACGATTTGGACGGCTGCGAAGTATAAATGCGGGTGGCCATAAATGTATAAATAATGGCTGAAGAGTTAACTTACAGCTCTTAAAGAGTGATAGAGATGTCAATGAACACAAAGAGTTGGTAATTTGACTGAACAGAGCGTGCAGATTTCGGAGTGTCAAAACATATTAATTTTCCCCGAAATACAAGTTAAAATATCATGCAGTCGAATTCCACTCCTGCCTACCTCTCCAGATCAATGATTGAAAATAGTTTTGACATAAGAGATAAGCAGAGATGTCGGCAAACAATATCCGAAGGCGAGGTAACTTTTCGCTTCGTCATTGTCGACCGACCGTTGTATATGCATAGTCAATTACTATGTACGAACAAAAACATCGCAAGACACACAAATTTGCATATTTCGCACTAGTAAATCAGGATCTTGAAAAGAGGTCCAGTATAGTATAAGTTAAATGAATACATTTCTTCTTCACTTTGTTTTGAATGAAATGCCCATTTTACGTACGCTTGTAACCTGGGAGTTCTCGACTTATTAGTTTGCCTTTCGGTTGACTGACAAGCGCATTCTTCTTTCAGAGCGACAATCTCCGTCGGTAGCTATAGAGTCGAATCTTAATCGTTTGTTTAATTTTATTTCATGTATTTACAAATGCTTGATCCGTTATAAGCTTGTAATTTAGATATATTTCGTTTTTCATAGACGATGTTCAAAGCACAAAACAATTCTGTATTCGGAATGGTCATTGACAAACACGGCCGGATTACGACCTCCAAAGTGCGTGTGTTTTTATTGAATGCTAGTTCACACACACATACCAGTTCGAAGCGTCAACAATCTTAATAGCCTCGTTGTAGGCCGTAGGCCTCGTTTACTATTCGTTTAGAAAATTCTCTCTTTCGAGTACAAAAACCGTGTAATTTCCTCACCTACAGTTTCCATTATTTATTTTGGTCTGGAACCCGGAGGATCGTTTCAGCTCGGAATAATCTGATGGCTTCCAGCTTATCCCAAATTCGCGTCTTATGCAGTACTTTGACAATTTCAAGCTTTCCGCCAGAGATAGAAAAGAATATACAGGCCATGAAAGTATTTATGTTTTTACAGTAGCGGCGAACCCGAGATCGAAGAAATCCTCGATGGCTCCCCGGCTTTAGCTTCGCACAGATTAGCCCACTTCTCTAGTCTTTTTCTCGTTTCTGGTCGAGTTTCATCGGGATAGAGGTATTGAATGAAGAGGAATACTCTATACTACTCATCCTGTATTGCTACAGCCTCCAACAACACATCTTTGCTTTCTGTAACGATTCGCATGCTCGACAATCTCTTGGCTTTTACAGTAGCGGTGAATCCGAGACCGAAGAAATCCTCGATGGCTCCCCTTCTTTAGCTTTGCACAGATCAGCCCACTCCTTTTGTTTTTTTTCTTTTCTGGTCGAGTTTCGTCGAGATAGAGGTATTGAATGAAGAGGAATACTCTATCCTACTCATCCTGTATTGCTACAGCCTCCAACAACACATCTTTGCTTTCTGCAACGATTTTGACACACACTGTCGGATGTTCGCATACATTCCTCTCAGAAACAAAATATTGTTATTCCCGAAATGACGTACCGCGTCAGGAGCCAACTCGTCCCATTCTCCGCTATTCCTAGGTCGTTAACATGGAAAAGGGCAATTTTGCAAACTTTGAAAATTCATACAAAATTAACGAAAATAGCTGCAAGGAAAATTTTTTCGCAGTGGTGATCAGGAGAGAAAGAAAATTTATATTAGTTTCGGGTTAGTGGCACTTTAATGTTAATGTTACATATTATTCCGTATTTCCATTCCCCAGTTGCTGCTTTTTCTGTTTTACTTAAACGGAGAACCAAAAGGCCTTTCCATTGGAGGACTCGTAGTTATCACCAAGTCATTATCTTTAACGGTATGAGAAGAATTGAATGATACTACATTTGCTATTGTTGATGTTTAGAAATCCTGAATCATTCTCAAATTATTTTATTTCCCATTTGACATTATTAACTCAAAATTTTGGTTTATCATAACGAATATAGACTATATTCTCTATTTATTTCCAGATTGTCGGAATCCGTGTTTCCTATTTTGCTGTTATGCTTACATTGCCTAAATAAATGGAAGCGGATTAAAGATGATCCTATGCAAGCACATAGTTCTATTTCTTTCTCCAACTCATTAATAATTCATCAAGATTAAACAAAGGAAATCATAACTGTGATATCTGATCTCAGTTAGCACAGCTGTTTACTATTTTTTCTCCTTCATTTTAGTTTCAATTAAGAAGATATATCGAACACTCAAGACAGTGTTTAGCCACATTTCTAAACCTCTTAAAGTTGGTCAAAAATACTCCGTTGCGCGTCGTATTTTCAACTCTCTTCTCGGTGTTTGGGAATGTGGTCAAAGACGGTCTTTCGCGTTGATATATGACGTTAACTTGCGGGAAGTTTACACCAAATTGTAAACTGTCAAATAAGTGTAATTGAGAAATGAAGATACTTATCAAAACTCAATGACGTAATGGAAGTATGCGGCTAAATAAATGATATCTTTATTTAGTAAACCATTTAGCCAATAACAAACAACTTATTTCCGTATACACATAAGCACTAGGAATTGAATTGTTTCTTTCTTTGATGTTTGATGAAACGATAAACTGCTTCTAAGTCGCGTCATATCGCAATCTTATATATGATATTTTAGGAGCACGAAAATATCCGTTTAAGAATTTCTTCTTCTTACGTCCAAATCTTTGCCCAGCTTACTGCTTACGCCAGCATGCTGTAGCTAAAGCTCTTACAGGTTCAACGACGCTAATAAATGCTTAAGTTATACTTATGATATCCTACATTTCGATGCAAGAAATAATTGCTACATACAGACAAAAAAAAAAAAAAAAAAAATTGAGGAGATGTAAATCATTGCCACATCAGGCTTTTATCGAAAAACCCCGTCAACCTTTTGTAACATTGTCAAGTAATAGTATTCAGATCAGGAAGGACTGCATAACAGTACTAAATGAATTTTGATGTAATAGAAAGCGTCTTGTAAGTATAAAAGAGTACATAAAGCGTAAAAAGAGCATTAAAATATATAGTAAAGACAATATTATGTTATGTAATGAAAGGAAACTAACATTATTAAAGTTATAATGTTTTATTTTCTAATTTAATAAAAGTGGTGTAAATAGCTTATATCTTAAGTAAATACCAAGTGTATCGCGAGTAACGTATTGCCATGTATTGTTACTTTCTTTTCTCGTGTAATATATCAAATTTAATGCCAGTAAATAGGGCCTGTGCGAAACGTATCGTAAAGTAATACAGCAAATGAGAGGTTTATTTGAATGTAATTTGAACCCATGTAGAAAGAAATAAGAATCGTCGCCTTGGTCATTGTCATTGTTGTTGTTGTCGTTTTTGTTTGATGTTCATCATTCCAGGCTGATCTTCAATTTTAAGATGGCAGAGTCAACAACACTGCAAGGTATGAGATGATAATTCCTACAATCTGAAATGTAATCAAATCAAAATAGATAATTCTAAGATATAATATAGCTAGAGACGGTACATTTGAACACATATGAAGTGTGCTTTATCAAGTCTTTGAATATTAAACAAAGAAATCAAGGAAATTAAAAAAAAAAGAGGGAAAGGAGGAAAGAGACAAATGGAGATAAAAAGGGGGGGAGAAGGAGAGAATGAAACAAAGAAAAGAAAAGAAAAGAAAACAAAATACTTAAATCAAAATATATTCGTTTGGAACATACCGAGAGAGCAAGAGATTTGTTTATCACTACCAATCCTCCTACGGACAATCCGATTGGCTCTCCACCAAGATGTATCAGGAATTGCAATAGCTGAAAAAATTATGAACAACTGGATTTCGATCTGTCGATATAATATAATATACATGGAAGTTCGTGCTATTGGAGCTAAATTACGGAGCACGTGATGATGAAATATCAACACATGGTGGTTCATCAAAGTTTACAAAACTCTACAATCCCGCAGTTACTTCACATTAAAAGTAATCCCAGTATATGTCACAGGAATTGTAGTGACGGGCAACATAATTATACGTACCTGCAGATGCTCTTTTTTGTCTGGTGTGCCTACATTATAAATGGTGTCATAGAAACTGTGAATCTAAGAAAAAAAAATATTCATTTCACAACTACAGTACAAAATAAATCGCTGAATCAGTGGTACAAATAAAGCGCCTGGAACATAGTTAATAGATGGGACTGGTTATGAAGCCCGGAAAACATCAAAGGAGAAAACAAAGATGCCAAGATTTATGTTGGAAGGTCCAAAACTGTGCGCAATCTTTTGATTTGCGCTCATACACTTTGCATGAGTTACCTAACCAAAACATTTCTATTGGTTGATTCCTAGGTCAGTAGTAAACAATTATTGTGTTTTGTGCACGGTTAAGGCGAAAAAAGAGAACAAAAACATACAACACAGAATTTTTGTTGAGTTTCATAGCAATTTCACTCTATTAACTATGGCCTCGAAGTATACCGAATATATATATAAAAATATATACTGCTGTTGTAAGCTTGTTAAGTTAGTTAAAAGATTGCCACAGAAATCGTAACCGTGTGCGTTCTTCGTTTTATAACCAGTTTAAAATCAGTCGGATAATAAACATATTATTAGTAAGTCAAATGCCTTCTTATCGCAGAATATTTTTGTTGCATAATTATAATTTAGTTGTTGTTCGGGTCTCGACATATTTGGTGGGTTTGTCTTCTGTTTAGCAGGTCTCGATAAAATTTACAGCAAGGATCATACTTAACAGTCCAATATGGTTAAGATACGCTATATAAGTCTGTTTGTTTGTTTTTTCTGTTACCATTACCAGTGGAACCAGTAAGAAAAGGACAGATTTATATATGGCATGAAATGTGGTGGTATTCAAAAACCCACCGCAAGAAATTTAAAGCATGGCCGAGAACAACGGTTACGTAAAGTAAAACAACAACAACAACACTTGCTTGCAGCTAGAATAAAACAACGACAACAAGATTTGACAGGAACAGCTGTTACCGCAATAAATAGCTAGTTTTCTGCAGGTTGCAAAAAAGACAGGGTAAAGGCGAGCTTATCAAACATAACCAACCGTGCTCTCACCTTCTCATTGACTCTTATTCCAAACACAAGGATAAGGGCGACTTCCCCCGACAGACCCATCCACCAGTAAAGAACAGTAATGATGTAAGATACGTCATCTTCATTTGAATTCTTTAACAACTGATGAAAATTGAAGCAAATAAGAGGAATATGCAGGGACATTACAATAAAGAGGTACGGCGAAAAGACTTTATCGGCCAAAGCAACTGTTTCACAGAGTTTGTGATGCTCCTGCCTCAGCCATCCAATGTTGATAGAAGTGGAATTCTGCGTGGATAACTTCTTGTGCAAATTCTCAAACATTCCTGACAAAACCGTGCATACGACACAAAACAACAACCCTGGTAATACCCATGCAAACGAGTTAAAAGCACCAAATACTAAGTGAAGCAAGCGGTATGCCAACAATCCATTCCACGGTTGAAACCGCGCTACCGAGATACATCGGTAAAAATCTAGAGCTGCGAGGCAAATAGAGTTAAAGGCGACGGCACAGCATGCTATAGCCAAAAGGGTACTCAGCCTTCGCTTGCTCTGTCCACTAAGATCAGATTCTTTTGTGAATAAGTTGCTAACAAGTTTTGACAAACGCGATGGCTGTTTCTGGGATTTAGGCAAAACAAAAAGGCATATGATGTTAGTTCCCATGCATTCTAAATACCAAATGCTAAACGTCAGTAAAAAGTAAGTATTTTGCATTTGGGTAAAACCTTCAAAGAAAATGCTCACGACTGCTTGTACAAAGATGATGCACTGTCCCAGCAACACACTTGCACAGTAAAATCGCGAAAAACAGTTTGAGCCCCCTTGTGGAGTTTCCAAGAAGGACGAGTCACCATAGAACTCTCCAGCCAGTTTCATCATCTTCAAAATAGGACGAAGCCTGTACGAAATTTCCATGCGACGATTATTGCAATTGTCCAGTTCTGTTCCAAGTTCGCTTGCCTGAGACGCTTCGTGTATCTCTTCCATTTCAAGGTTTTCTATTCGCGGCATCGTTAGGTTTTATACGGCGACGAGGGATGATCTCCATTGACGCGAATCACCTGCATACAGAACTGTCCCTGTGACTAACATTTTTATATCACTGTTGAAAGAAAAATAACGCTGCCTGTGACTTTCTTTAAAGGATGTCCAATAGCTCTCTTTTCTCACGCATATAGTTGTTTTCATAAGTAATGTTCTGCGGGATATCAATTAACACCCTTCCGGACTTTTTTTTTTTCATTAGCAGCACTAAATTGACCCCAAACTTCACTACATTTTTTCACTCCAGAAAACTCAAAACAAAACATTGGAAATGCGAAACTGATATACTACTGAAAGAGGGATATGCTAAACAGATTTTTGAAAACGTTTACGTACTTCTCCTGGAAAATTAAAATCGTCTTCAAAACAGTAAAAAGTAATTATTTTTACGATAAGAAACATGAAAAGGCGCAAGGTCAACTAGCTAAAATGAAAAACAATAAAAGCCTTTCAACTGTCAAAACTTAAATATAATTGATGTTCGGAAATTGGATGCAGAATCGTTGCTGGAGGTGATCTTAATTAAAAAAACCCCAGAAGTAATTAAAAAAAAAAAATTTCTTAATCAAAAAAAAAACACTATGGTCATTTATCTCTACTAAAAACTCAAAATGTGTTTTCAGCAAATTTCATTGTGAATGGTAGGATAAATTCGTTCTTTGACGTTCCTAAAATATATATACTTTATAGAGGTATTTTATAGAGGAAGCAAGCTCGAAGTAAAAAGGGGAAGAAGAGGCACATCCATGGAGTGAAATGCAACTCTCAATCTTCCTCAATCAATTGAAATTTTCCCGTTGCCTTCAATAGTTTACTCTTTACACCCGTAGATACAAAGGAATGACGTGCAAAGGGTATTAATGTGGTGCAAATACTCTTAAAACTATTTGAGCAGGGAAAGGAAAATAATAATAATAATAATAACAAAAAATATTAATAATAACAAGCAGACATCCAGATTAACAACGACAACAACAACAATAACAACAAAAACGTTAAGATTGCTATCACTGCACTGTAGAACGAACTGAGTGATTAAAAACAAGACTTTGACAATATATTGCGGAGCCTTGTGTTCATTATTTACCCATCTTGATCTGGGACTGAAATAAGAGCTGTAAAATTACAGTGGTAGCAAATGGAAAGTCATTTAATCTAAATTAAACAATGGCGCCACTGTGCTTCCTCGCAACTGCGCGCAAGCGCTTTAATCAAACGTTGTACATTATACAAACCTTACTCCAGTTACAAGGAACAAGGAATTTAAAACACTTTACCTCTTTTTGTCAGTGTTACAGAATTTGCAGATAGTTTACTTTGAAGCTAAGTAAAGGCAGCAAGGTGTACCAACTCCAAAACTATGTTTACTAGCAAATAATCGACTTTTTTCTTCAATTGCAAACAGGAACACTAAGGCATTGTCTTTAAGTTGACGATTTACGTTTTTATTAACTTATGAAACGAATAAAGGTCATGTTAAGAACAGTCTCATTTGGATCATTGTAACGTAGGCTCCGCAGATTCTACTGTACAGTCCTTCGAAAGTTAGCCTTCGTCCAAAACTAGGACACTTCAGCAATATGCAAAATGAATCGTCTTAATTTAGAAAAGAGTTTACTGCGTTAACTGACGGACGTTGATCATACAAAGGGTTTAAGAATTGTGGGAGTGGATTCTAGCACACAGCATCCTGTTTTTCTATTTTTTTTTCCTTTATAGGGGGACTAACGACAGATGTTATTAAGGGATTTATCTCATGAGGGTCATTATGTTTCATAACGAGGCGGCTGTGGATACACAGCGATCCGTGGCCTTATTCAGGGCGAACACGCTCATGTATTACTCTCTGACGCTTAATACAATTATTTTAACTTTGTTTTCTTTTCCTTTTTAAACTTAAAATAAACTAGATATAATTTATGAGTTCCAATGATGAAAGCGCCCAGTAGAAGCAGTGGCATCAGTTTTTCTCTTAAAAAAAACAGGGTTAGCTATCCATCAGGCATTGACACTGAGTTGAGATAACGTTATTTTCGTAAGACAAGACGAGCCATAAATGCAATTCCTGAACTGGACGGAAAACTCCAAAACTCGCAAGGTCTCTTTTAGATTATAATCAGTTAATCGCCCAATTTCAAGTGATAATATAGAAAAAAAAGGACAATTTCATAGCTTCGATAGATTACTGTTTTCCTACGAAGTAATTATATTCCTTTTAATTATGAAGGCGTTATGGTTGATCATCGCAGTTATACACACAACTTAAGCAGTTGTTTGTATAATCTCGTTGGTGCGTTTCTATCTTAATAAACTACTATTTCAGGTTTCATTCAATTTAAAGGTAATTTAGTACGTGGCCAAAATACGTCATGCACTGTGACTGAACTCCTTCAATGATGAGGACAGTTCTACCCCCGCATTATTTTTTCTCAAAAAAAAAAAAAAAAATGTTGCGCAACATTTAAAGCGACACTACGCATTAACTGTCAGAAAAGACGGTGCTTTGACATACACTTATAATTTACTGAAATGTGCAGCAACCTTGCCCTTAAAACGGATTCGATGTTCCAAATTTCTCTACAATAATATTTAAGTGTTTTTAGCTTTGGAAGCGGATTTTATGACGGTAGGTAGTAAGGGACAGCTAGATAGCCCTACGTTTGATGGAAATGGCGGCGTATTAGCCATTATCAATGAAAAACACTTTTTAAAAAAATAGAAATTAAATCCTGGATTAACGTTCAACAGGGGCTACCTGTAGGCTTACTACTTTTGTAGTAATATTAGGGAGCTTATAGCTAGAACGACAGCATATCGTCGAAGCCTAGCGCAAGGTCGATTGAGCGTCGATTAATTTAACCTACGAATCAGCGAAATTCTAGAGTAATTCAGTTTATCTATTACTCTCAGAGCAATCTCAAAACTGATATCATAAACTGAAAGATTAAAATTTGTACAGTGTAGAATGTATTATTGCCGTTAATTATATGAAAAGATATCGTTTGGTAATCATCAAAAAAATGAAAAAAAAAAAAAAAAAAAAGCGTTCATTGCTGGGCTTTCATTACTACCAGTTGGGAGTAGAGTCCTCGAGGCGTGTGATATATAATTTCCGCATAAACCAGACATGGAAGAGGAAGCCTGTATGTACGAGGAAGAAGATCACGATTGATTTAACTTGGCAAAGTTATGAGCACTGCGAAGTATGAGATGATTATCCCGACGAGCTGCAATGAAACAAAAAATGTCTATTAGATTATTACTGTAAAATGTTTAGTTTTGGGAAGTAAAACACTTCAGAGTCTATACAGTACACTTTTTATGCAAATCAGGTTTAGACATCATTGAAATAATTCGCTGAACGATTAAATATGCTTCTCCTACACGATCTTCGATAGTAAAACTAAAAATGCTTGATCGCTTCAGCTGGGGCGTTTCCTTTAAAGTATTTAGTTGTGGGTCAGTGCCATTAAGCTCTTAACGCCGTTTCTTAGAAGGGTCCGGGCTGTCTCTTAGTTTCGAAATGATATTGCATGCAGGTCACCAAATATAAAAATAAATTTTAGAATGAGAAGATGCACACCAACATACAACAAGGACATCTGTGAACGAGAAGTGCATGATTACATTAACTGTTTTAAACTACTCACTTTTGAAATTTGTTATTAGTTTTGTGTCGATAAATTGTAGCATGCTCCGCCCCTGATACTCATTAACACACGATGGATCAGCCGCAACAGCCTACCCGAAGGTTTTAAGTTTATGAATACGACTTAGTTAAATCACTAGTTATTGCTCCATTTTGCTCTGGCTCTGCTTTTGTCGACAGTTTTTGTTTTATTGATAGTTTTGTCAAAAACTAAATTTGGGTAAATTCATACCGAGAGTACAAGTGATCTGTTTATCACTGCCAATCCTCCTGCCGACAATCCGATTGGTTCTCCACGAAGATGCATCAGGAAATGCAGCAGCTAAAAAAAAAGGAAATACTCTCCTGGTTATAGAGGATTTTGCACCTCTCTGAAGACAGAGGTGGAGGACTTTCAAACCGAACAATCGATCTGCTTGATGGGCGTCTAATTCAATTTTGTTATTTGTTTTTGGTGTTTATTTATAAAACTGAAGACAAATGTGCATCATGCCATTTGAAAGAGAGTGATAGCTTCCTACTTTTGCCCGTTACAATAATCAGCTGACTTTAATACTGGCATTATTCTGTAACTTATCTACTCATGCGTAAGCAATGTCTCGATTCATACCAAAACAATCCCCTGCTAACATAAAAAAATATATATATTATTATTACAAAATTGAAATAACAACATTTTCTTCCGAAATATAAAAAGTAAACTAACCTCCAAATGCTCTTTACAGTCAGCAACATCAATGTTCTGCAGGGTGTCATAAAGGCTATGAATCTAGGCGGAAAAAGTTTAATAAATTGCATAATTATGGTTTCTCCTAAAATGAATATAAAATTGAGAATGACCCAGATCTAGACTTAATCTGGAGTCCAACACACTACCTAAGCTCCTTCCTTCCTTCTTAATGGCAGGAGAATGCGCAACTCACCTTCTCATTGACTTTTACCCCAGACCACACGACAAAGGCTAACTTAACCGTGAGTCCAATGCACCAGTACGAAACATTAACAATCAATATGATGTTTTTGTCGCTAGAAAATGGAGATCTCACGAGCTGGTGGAAATTGATGCACATCAAGGGGACGTCCAAAATAACTGTCAACAAAATCAGAGGTGAGAATACTTTGTCGGCGAGAGTAACTATTTCGCAGAGTTTACCGTGTTCCAATCTCAGAGATCGAATATTGGGGACATTGGGACTCTCTGTTGAAACTTTTTTCTCCAAATTGTCAAATATTTGGACCAAAAATTCGCATGAGACATAAAACAATGTACATGCTAATCCCCATGCGAGGGCGCCAAAACCAGAAAACGTTAACTGAATCCAACGAAATGTAATTAATCCATTCCATGGTCGGAAACGGGCTACCGAGACATTTTCGTAAAAATCTAGCATCAAAAGCAAAACAATATTGAGAAAAGCGAAGGTGCAAGCAAACGTCAGTGTTAAATACACTTTATGTGTCGTCTTTCCACTGAAATCAGATGTTGTTGATAGTAAGCTGTCGAAAAATCGTCTAAAGCGAGACGACTCTACTCGCCTTTTGGGCAAATTAATGAGGCTGATCGTGGTAAATGCCGCACATTGGACATACCAGATGGTGAAGATCAATAAAAAGTAAAATGTCTTCATCTCCCTTAGGCCTTCAAAGAAAAGGCTGGTGGAAGCTTGTACCACAAGAAACCACTGACCGATCAATACCATCCCACAGTAAAAACGAGAAAAGAAGCTGGAGTCCGACTGCACCCCTTCATCCATTGAAATATCCCCATAGTATTCTCCGAATAGTTTCATTAACCGCAGAATGGGACGAATTTTGCGAGATAAATCTTCGCGATTGTCCTTCTCTATTCGTGACTCGATCGATTGACTTTCGTTTACGAAAGACCCTACTGACTGAATGTCCTCAAGCTCAAAGTTATGTACTCGTGACATTGTTTGTAAAAGCGGAAGAGAAAAAGTATCAAAGTGAACGTCTATACCGGAGTCTTTTAAGCGGGTCGATGACCGTAAAGCTCAAGACAACAGCCAGCTTGCAGCTGTTCAGAAATATATCCCTATTTCTCTTTAATAACTTGAGTATTTATGTTCTATGAATAGTGGGTGGTCGATTTCCTTTCAAAAAACATAACTAATGTTAACTTCAGTAATTGCTTTTATTCTTATTCTGACTTGCAGGATATGAAGAAAAGAGTTAAAATGTGCCAAAATAATTAGGTATTGTTCATATTTAAAGAAAAGATTAGAATTTCAAAAACCCAAAAGGCTATGTACAATTTAAACTCATTTTGAACCCTGTGCGGCTTTCTCAAGAAAAGAATTAATTAAAAACCTAGATTTAGCATACGGTGACTTGTAAATGTCACTTACTTGTGCAAGCAAGATGTCACGTTTCCATTTGGAACGATAAGCTGACTGGTAGAAATTGTTTTCGTGCTGTAAAATGACATAACGAATACCGCCCATCTTTTCAAGAGGTCTAGAAAAAAAAATTGTTCTATTTTGTTTTTGCTTACATTTTTTATAACTGTTCACTGCCGGGTTTCGCATCAGCTTATCAAAGTTC